>NC_068984.1:53087684-53093113 GCF_001194135.2 Octopus bimaculoides
ATAGGACAAGCTATTACTTCAAGTAAAGTAAAGAATAAGAAACTTTTTACGTAAAATATTGCAGCAAAGAATGCTAGTTCTTCTAATTTATCACTCTTTACAGTTCTCATCTTTTAAATTTATTGTACAAAACTGTTCAGCTAATTTGTAAGTTTGTCTAATTAGTCACTTTTTATTGTATTTAAGGTAGTAAATTAGCCAAATTCTACTTACATAAGTATAGTGTTATTTGTAAACTATAATGAAATAAGTTTTAATATTCAAATTTTAATTTTAGCTGCAATATTTTAAGCAAAAAGTGTCTTATTCTTTACTTTACTAAAAGAAATAGCTTGTCCTATACTTTTACAGGAGTAATAACTTGTCCTGCACTTTTCCATGTAATCCATGATTTTTCCAGGCATTGCTGTTATAAGATAATTAATAATGTGTCAATTAATAATTTAAGATTTTACCTTATAAAATACTGAAAGATATTTCAATTTTTCCATGTAAGTGATGATAATATTTCAATTTTTTTCATGTTTAATTTAAATATATGTTGTGATTGAATTATCTGATATTACCCATTTACACCAAATTAATGGCAGGGATTTTTACTATGTTGTTGGTTGCACCATGGCTCACCAAAAGTTACAAACAACAAGACCCCAAAACCAGCAGTTACCAAGCTCACCTTAAGTAACTTAATTTTGCAATATTAGGAGGTCACAGGAATTCATTCAATGAAAAAAAAAAAAAAATTCCAATGATTCTGGGATTGGGCAAAATTTTTTTGAACCAAAATAAGGGATTTGCAGCATATTAGGAGGTCAGGGTACTTGATTCCATGCAAAAAATCAAATTTTTTTTTTTTTTTTTCTTAGTGAAAATTGTGCAGGCATTAATATAGAAATTTACCATAATGTTGTTGTTATTTAGCCTCAGATCAACCCTGATACTGCAAACCTCTCATCAAAGACATTCCAGCTTTCAGCAAGACGTCTTTTTAGGGATAATCTAGGACATTACGTGCAATGGGCGTGTGATTTAAGTAGGAAGATACTTTGGCTGCTATTTTTAGCATGTTGAGCAACCAGATAGAGGCCCTTTCATTGGTTCGATTGCGTGATGAGATTTTTTTACACATATATGTAATATGTATATATATCAGCAGAAGTTAGAGAGTGAGTCAAAAGCTGAGAGTTTCGTGTATTGGTACTTATCAAACATGAATTTGGCCATTGGCTACCCTGTAACTTCTTATGAAATAACTTCTAAAATACAAAATTTTGTCAAAAACATTAAGAGTAAACCCTGTTCTATGTGATACATTCTACCAGTATCGGAAGTTTTAAAGTGTTTAGTTAAAAAAAATTAATTAAATAATCTTTACATCAAACTGAATAGATCTGAAATGGATAAAAAGCAAAGTCAGCCGTGGCGGAATTTGAACTCAGAATGTAAAGACAGACATAATACCGCTAAGAATTTTGCCCAGCATGCTAATGTTTCTGCCAGCTCGCCACCTCAGAATGTAAACATTCATTTCAGAAATATATTCTTACTGCTTGGGGCGTTACTCCCTTACTTATTTTTCCATTTCATGACATTTTACCTCATAACTATTTTTCTACTAATTTTTGTTCAATGTGACTAATGATTTTGAATTCCTCATGCATTTTTCTATCATTTAAGCCTATATTTTATCTTAAAATTAAAAAAATTATGTTAATTGAAGATGAATACCTGCCTTACTGCCCAACTTGAGTTCTAACATATTTTGATGTAACTTTTTTTCTACTTAACCAAATCTCAAACTATTTATGCCAAAGTGTAACTGAGGAGGTGTCCTCTTTAAAACTGTTAACAGTTTGCAATTGATGAAATAATGAACTTAAGAATATATTCAACCACTACCGTTATACATACACACACATCACCTCAACACACTGAATAAGAAAATTACTACTACTCCACATACCTTCAGTTTCCTTAGCAATTGCTAAAACATTGAGTGAGAAAACAAAAAACAAACAATATCAACCCATGAGAGATTGTCACTGAGGAAGATCATTTATAGAGTAGACAATTATAAACTCTAATCACAAGGTATTTGATGGATGTAGTTGTAGTTAGTACTGAAATAAATTTTCCTTAATTATTTTAATTATTAAGTTACCATCTTGTCACTATTATAAACTTGACAGAGAAAATGATAGAGCATTTACATGGTTGTTTGGCCTGCCAGAAATAGTCAATTTCCCTTATATCATACACCCACTGCTTTAAAAAAAAAGTATCCTTAAAATGATAGGTTGATCAAATCTACCTTTGACTAAGTTTATTTGGACCTGAAGCTAAACATCAAACAACAAATTTTTCTTTTTTGTTTTAAATTAAATTAAATGCAGAAATAAATCAAATTCATTGAATTTAATTTATTTCTGCACCACTCACTTAACCATTTCCTTGCCGGCAATACCCTCAGTGATTAAGGTAGCAATCTGGCAGAATTGTTAGCATGCCGGGCAAAATGCTTAGCAACATTTCATCTGTCTTTATATTCTGAATTCAAATTCTGCTGAAGTTGGCTTTGCCTTTCATCCTTTCAGGGATGATAAAATAAGTGCCAGTTGAGCATTGGGGGTCAATGTAATCGACTTAGCCCCTTCCCAGGAAATGCTGGCCTGGTGCCAAAATTTGAAACCAATATTCTCAGTGATTATAAATCTCCTCTGCCCACTATTCCTGGAGGTGTTATGGTAAGTAGAGAATCATTAGGGCCCCCTCCTCTGTAGGTTCCTATCAGAAGCAACAGTCATTACATTTTCCAGTTGTATTCTCAAGTGTGATCAACTGAGATTAAAGATATTATTTAAGCATCTCATTCTTGGTCTACAGCTGTTTTGAGATTCTTTCCTGTGACATTCTAATCACATGTTCATAGTACTATAATCTCTCAATGTAGACAATTAGCTCAACTTGGAGAGACTCCTTGATCTCCAAGTTACACATCCTATTAAGTAATGTTATTCTACGAATCTTTCAGAGGAATCCCATTTCGGCTGCTTGTATTTGCGATTGTACTCTTTAGGTCATTACCTAACATTCATAAGTAGAGGCAAGAATAGACATGAAAACTGAATTGAAGACATTAAGTTTTTTTTTTTTTTTTTTTTTTTTTTTTTTTCTTAGTCTCTTCTCTTCTGAAGAGAGAAAGATGGTGCATTACGGTGCCAGCATCTATAATTCTAGCATCCAATTCAGCCTCCTGCTTCCCATCACTCATGAATATGACCACAAGATACTTAGACTGCACACACACACACACACACACACACACACACACACACACAGAGTTGTATTCCTTATCAAAATTCAACTCGTAGCTGATTTTTCAATCAGCAATCTGATAGTTTGATAACTTTTGTCTATACTGAAAGTAGGAATCTTCAAGAAATCAACAGTGAATTGTTACACTCACAACAAACAGCTACAACTGAAATTAATTAAACATTCAAGAAGATACATGTGGTCTTGAGAGATACAATGGCTATAACTAGAAAGACTTGTCAGTCTGCCTCATGTTCCTGGTGGACAAAATGGAAAAAGTATTGCCCCAAGGCTGGCAAAGGAGATGCACTGGAACAACCACTCTGACCCACGAGGCTCACACTTGCAGATAGCCATCTCTGTGCCCTGATAGCAATGAGTAGAGATGTAGCCTGGTGGAGGTGGTGATGGGGCAAGAATGCTGGAAGTCTCCATTGCCACAGGCTCGCCCAGAAATCTGTCAGACAGTGGCAGGTACTCTAACAGTTTGCTCCTTTCAGAGCAAGCAGGCTGGCAGTTGAACACAGTAGATTGCAGTAGGAGAAGGTGTCACAATATGTGGAATCCCAGATGAGGGGGCCTACCACCACAGAACAGGAAAACTGTCATGTTGTCTGGCCTTTTACTGTCCTCTCTGCCCAGCCTTGCTGGCTTGAGCTGGGAGGGAAGTCTGCAGCTTCTCGGCTATGCTCTATGATCTCATTGAGAGCAGCATGAAGTAGAAGGTGGACAGCACGACAATGGCAGGACAGAGGTTGAAAGAATCCAGTGAATCTTCAGCAGCATTTGCGAGGTTTACATTGAGTCCATAACAGAGCTTTTACAAGCTCATCCACTTGAGTGAGTAGAAATAGCAATTAAAACTTTCTCAAATCATAACAATGTAATCCTATAGATAAGTAACTGAATCTTCATTAGTTTTGACAATGAGCAATGCCATCTCAACATATGGGCATAGTGGGTAGTGGGGGTCTCACGGGCCTATGTATACTAGTGGTTTGCTATCAAGTAATAAATATTATAAGACACCATGCATTGATTTGCTCAGGAGCCTAAAGTGCTGTTAAGATGGTTTCTGATGATGAGTATTCAGTTGCTCAACCAACTGAACTATCTGCTTATTGAATTAGTTTGTGACTGATTGAACATTCTACAGATACACACACACACACCTTTAGCATAATCAAGTAAAAAGTGACAAGGCTGGATCTTTAAAATAATGGTATAACCCAATGAACAGGCTTCCACACAGTTTCCATCTATCTAATTTCACTTTCAAGGCATGTAGCAACTCAAAGATATAGGGTAAAAGACATCTGCCTAAAATGCTATAAAGTGGGATCGAATTTGAGACCTAGTGGTTGAAAAGTGAACTGCTTAACCATTCACCCAACAATATGGCCCTAGCTGCAATGCCTTTTATGAATCTGCTCAACAAGTGCTAAACAACAATATTTTATTTTTCCCACATGAGAAATAATATTTATATCCAAGTTTATAGATTCTTTCCTTGACATAAAGGAACACACTTCAATTTTAAACTTATCAGATTTGAGGTTGTTTCCAGAAAGCTTCATTCATTTTCTTAATCCAAGAAGTTCAACATCTAACAATGACAAATGGATGTTCCACTTGATCCGTAGCCTTTTCTGTGTCATCGCAGTCACCTGGATTCCATAAAGCTATTCTTCTATATGATATACCTACTTTTCTAGCTTCTCAGCCTGAGAAACAGTAAATGTAATTACCTGATCAACGACCGGTATTACTGCTAATATATTATATATATGCTTGTGTGTCGGTGTTTGTCCCCGCCACCAACGCTTGACAACTGATGGTAGAGTGTTTACGTCCCTGTAACTTAACGGTTCGCCAAAATGGACAGATAGAATAAATACTAGGCTTACAAAGAATAAATTTGTTCAACTAAAGGTGGTACTCCACTATGGCCGCAGTCAAATGACAAGCAAGTAAAAGAATAAAAGTGTGTGTGCATATATATATATATATATATATAATTAAATTAAATTTTCACTTGTCTTGCCCGTATACGTTTTGTTGCTTCGCTAAATTTTCTTAGAGAACAATTCGGTCTTAGTAGACGCATTACATGT
>NC_068984.1:53093123-53095122 GCF_001194135.2 Octopus bimaculoides
TATATATATATATATATATATATATATTCAGAGAGAGACAGACAGAGAGTGTGTGTGTGTGTGTGTGTATGTGTCTATATTTCTGTGCCAAATACATGCGAATGTGCACAATAAACTAAAAAGGAAAACAAGCCAAACAGCGGAGTCTCTTACACGGACGACAAAATTACTAGAAATATCAGCGAAACAAACTCTGAATAACACTACCATCTTAGTAAGGAAATAACGGCCAGTGCGAATCCGAGTGCTCTAAAGCAAAAGAAGGTGAGATGGTCACGGCAGGAATGCTTTTGATAACAGGACTGATCAATCAGAGCCGACTTAGGAGTGGGTGATGGCTAAACAACTAAAAAGGAAAGGAAATTCGATTCTAGAATGTTTGTAGGTGTTGGAAAGAAGATATATTTCTCACAGAAATACAGGAAGAAAGATGAAATATTTCTCGTCAAAGCGACAAATAAGACAAATGGAAGTAAAATATAGACTAATGATTAATGATTTCCTTCGCCTGTTGCGAAAATGAAAATTGGTTGGTTCGTTGGTGCAATGTTGTTGATTCCTCAGTAATTACAGGATAGTATATCTACAAGAAGCTAGATCGATCGATCCGATGGCATAGCTGTTGAATTTGAAGTAGAGAAAGTAATCGAAGAAAAGGAACAGTGACGGAGGTGGGGAGTGTTCGGTATATTGCATATTCCAAAATAAACAAACAATGTCAGCCATCTGCCAAAGTGTGTGTGCATGTGGGTGGGTGTATACGTGTGTGTGTGTCGCTCAGGTCTAATGTAATATGATAAGTCAATTACACGAAGATAACAGCTAAAAATATTCAAACAGCATGATATAATTCTGTATCCTAAAACTCTCAGGTTTACCGTTATGCAGAACAGAGTGTGTGTGTGTGTTTGTGTGTGTGTGTGTGTGTGTGTGTGTGTGTGTGTGTGCGTGCGTGTTGTTACAGCTACGTGAAAATATATACCTCGCAGCAATACAAGGCCATGTACAAGAAATATGCTGTTCTTCCAAGAACATGTTATTAAATATTTACAGCACAACTTAGGACAACTAAAGGCTTAATTTAGCGGGTAAAAATAATGAAAACAATTTGGAATTTGGAAGCAGCCATGGTATTCACCAGGACTGATTATTGAGGGGTTGTAGTATTTATAACATAAATTGCTGCGTGAGAATTTGAAACATTGTCGAATCAAATCATTAACTTCAGTAACGGTGTTAATAACTGGGTTTCTTTTCACTCCTTTTGTTCGTTTAGTACAGTTATGTTTCTTATTTGCATTTAAAGTATTTGAGTATTTTAAAACTGATAATAAAATAGGGAGGCAGTGCTTCTCATCATTTTCGCAGCTATGCAATAACTGTATTTACAACACACAACAAATGAAAATGTGGGATCTTACCGTATTTTTCATATATTTTATGAGGTTGTATAACTTCCAGAAACTGTTTTGTCATAATAAAGAGAAAACTCATTCCTTTCTCCATGGATTTTTCCTCATTTCGATGCTGTTCAGTAGAATTCTGTGCGAATGAATGGTCAACAAGTGAAAAAGGTATTAAGATCCATAACAATAACACGGAACATGGAACTGCAACCGATTTTATTCCTTTTCTCTCCATTTTTCTTCCAGATGGAATGTATTATAGAATCCTTGTATTTAAAACCTATAAATAATAATAATAATAATAATAATAATAATGATGATGATAATCCAATTAAAACTAAAGGCATAATATAAAAATATTTCATTTATCAAAATTGTTTTAGTTAATTATGTGTTCTTTTTTTTTTACTGCGCTGATATGGAAGACAGAATATTTGCAAAATGGGAGTTATATATATGTATGTATGTATTCCAATATATATGTATGTATGTATTCCAATATATATGTATGTATGTATTCCAATATATATATGTATGTATTCCAATATATATATGTATGTATTCCAATATATATATGTATGTATTCCAATATA
>NC_068984.1:53095132-53097039 GCF_001194135.2 Octopus bimaculoides
TATATATATATATATATATATATATATATATATATATATATATATATGTATTCAAACATATATATACACACACAATATATATATTCCAACTCATATATTATATAAATATATATATATGTATGTATGTGTGTGTATATATATAAGTATATACACACACACAACTATATATTCCAATTCATATACATACACGCATCTATATATTCCAATTCATATATATATATATATATATATGAATTGGAATCTTCAGTAAAAACGAAAAGTTACAATTTGAATATACATAAAAGTTTAAAACTTTACAAGAGAAAGACGAGTAACTAGCTACCTTTGTTTGTAGTATGTGTATAATTTACTAGAGAAGCACCTGCTGTTAGCTCTGCTAGCGATGAAATGAAGAAGAATAACACAAGGATTCCCTTTAGAAATTGTGACGTCACTACCAGTCGCCCCGCCCAGAAATACTTTCACGTGTATTCGAGGAGTGTCGAAAGGAGTAAAAATAAATGAATGAATAAATAAATAAGTAAAAATACAGGAAATGAAGTTGGAGAAAGTGCCGCCTGCGCCCTTATGTCGTTACTGTACAAAAAAGACAAGTATAAAGATGTGTAGTACAAAAATTTACTTAACTCGATGGCTTTTCTTAATAATGAATGAGAAGGTATTGGTTTACAAATCTGTCGAACTGTCTCTCACAACATATGTTAACGGGGAAAACAAAGCTTCATTAAATGTATTTCACTGATTCTCTTTTAAAAATCATAAACTAACTCCAGTACACGACTCTCAAATTTTGTGTTGTGTGTATGTGTGTGTGCGTAAGAAGGGGATGTTCATTTTTTAAGTGTTTTATTATTTAAAAACATACAAAATATTTTCCTATCTGCAGTCACATAATTTAGAAATATCACTTATATACTAAATCCAAATCGGTTGCCCGTATGCACACTTCTCCAATAAATCCGTGGCCTTGTACCAATTTTAAAAAATCAATATATTATTTAGAAATATGATACGTATCGATTTCTTTTGACTTGGTATAATTTTTGAAAAATAATACGGTACATTACTGGTACTTATTTTACCATTCGAACATAAATGAAAAACTGAATTAAGCTAGCAAGATTTGAACCCACAAACTAGAGGTTGAGACAAAGACTGTTAGGCATTTTCATTTAAATATCATAAATAATTGTTTCCAATTTGGGCACAAGGCCAGCAATTTTAGGAGACAGGACAAATCAATTACATCGAACACTGGTATTTATTGTATCGACCCCAAGGGATGAAAAGCAAAGTCAATGTCGCTGGAATTTGAACCCAAAACGTAAAGCTGGAAGAAACAATACTAAGTATTTTGTCCGGCATGTTAACGATTCTGCCGGCTCACAACCTTAAATACCACAATAAAAAGTTAAAGTAATCGATATTTTAAAAGTGGTTTACTACTGAAATACAAGACATTTTTATTTTATTTTGTTTTATATTTTTTTTTTATGATCAAATCGACCCGGTACAATTTTTTTTTTAACGTCTGGTACTTATTAAAACAGTATCTTGCTGAACCGCTATATTACGGGAACGAAAACAAACAACACCAGTGGGACACATACACAGCACATATTTATATATGTAAATATTGCTCCCTACCACCTGGTTCTGAGTTTAGTCCCACAGCACAGTACCTTGGGCAAAAGTCTACTAAAGCCTAAGGCTCACAAAAGCCTTGTGAATGTATTTGGTACATGAAAATAGAAAGAAACCCATCACACGTGCACACATAGACGTATACATAAATATGAAATAAAGAGATCAAGAGCTAGGAAGAAAGTTAGCAATACAACTTTCAGGGACAATACTGGAGAATTGTGGGGCAAGGTTGTGGATATATATATATATATATATATATA
>NC_068984.1:53097103-53098041 GCF_001194135.2 Octopus bimaculoides
ATATACATACATATATATACATACACATATGTATACATGTATATATATATATATATATGTACATATATATATATATATACATACATATATATATGCATACATATATATATACATACATATATATATGTATATATATATACATAGCCCCCTCCTATTTATCATAGTCCTCCAGGCGATAACAGAGGAATTCAAGACAGGATGCCCCTGGGAGCTCCTCTATGCTGATGACCTTGCACTAATTGCTGAGTCACTATTAGAACTAGAGAAGTTTCAGGTGTGGAAGCAAGGACTAGAATCGAAGGGCCTTAGAGTCAACCTAGCTAAAACCAAAGTCCTAATAAGTAGGAAGGTAGACAAAACACAAACTCCTTCAGGTAGATGGCCCTACTCGATCTGTAGAAAAGGCGTAGGCAGAAAATCTATAAGATGCACCAAGTGCAAGCTTTGGACACATAAGAGGTGCAGCAATATCAAAGGAAGGTTAACTAGAAAGTTAGTTTTTGTATGTAACAGATGTTCAGGAGCAATAAACACTGTGAATGTGCAGAAACAACATCTGCCACATTCCAAGGAGAAAAACTAGACGTAGTTGATAGCTTCCGTTATCTAGGTGACCAAGTTAGTAGTAGGGTAGGGTGCGCTGAAAGTGTAGCTGCTAGGATAAGAATAGCCTGGGCAAAGTTCAGAGAGCTCTTACCTCTGCTGGTGACAAAAGGTCTCTCTCAGAGTAAAAGGCAGACTGTATGACGCATGTGTACAAACAGTCATGCTTCATGGCAGTGAAACATAGGCCGTGACTGTTGAAGACATGCGTTGGCTCGCAAGGAATGAAGCCAGTATGCTCCGATGGATGTGTAATGTCAGTGTGCATACTAGACAGAGCGTAAGTACCTTGAGAGAAATGTTGAAGCATCAGTTGTGGTGTGCATCAGTTGTGG
>NC_068984.1:53099881-53102388 GCF_001194135.2 Octopus bimaculoides
ATATATATATATATATATATATACTCTGCACATAGCATTTGAAAGAGATCGAAAGAGGTGGAAATCTATTGGTGCCAAATCAGTAGAGTACGGTGGGTGTGGCAGCACTTCCCAGCCATGCATTTGAATGGCTTCCTTGGTCATATTGGTGATATGAGGGCAGGCGTTGTCGTGCAGCAGAAGAACTCCTTGCTGCCGATTAAGTCTTTTCTCTTGAATAGCCGTGTTGAGTCGTTTCATCTGTCTATAGTACTGTTCTACCACCATGTTACTCTAGGTCTGGAAGGGACTTTGCACCAGCCACAGATTTGGTCTGTGGCACTCAGCAAGCTGTCTCGCAAGAATTCTCAGTTGCTTTTTATGTTACAAGTCTGTAGTTCCTCCTCCCTCTCATCAAATTTCTCAGTAAGGATATCCCTAAATCTCTAACCATGTAAAGGTTTCTTAAGCTCCCAAGTCCTTCTTTTCCAGATTAGTCTGCTTCTTGGCATCCTTCTGGCTTGAAGTCTAAAGTCACCAATAACTGGCCTATGCTGGTTGGGGGTACATTCTTCACCAAGGAGGGTCTTTGTATTTAAGAGCAACCATGCATCCCGCTGTCTGGTGAGAATGAAATCAGTCTGGCTAGCAGAGTCACCTGATTTATAGGTTATCAGATGGCTGGCTGGCTTCCTGAAGTTGGTGTGGCAGATCAGGAAGCCAGATATATACATATATAAACACACATATAAATATACGATGGGCTTCATTCAGTCTCCATCTACACAATGCTTTGGTTGGCCTGAGGCTATGGCAGAAGAGACTGCACCTGATACCTTGCATTTGGTAAGCAAGCTTCTTATTTCTTTATTGCCCACAAGGGGTTTAACATAGAGGGGACAAACAAGGACAGCCAAGGGGATTAAGTCGATTACATCGACCCCAGTGTGTAACTGGTATTTTATTTATCGACCCTGAAAGGATGAAAGGCAAAGTCGACCTCGGTGGAATTTGAACTTAGAACGTAGTGGCAGACGAAATACCGCTAAGCACTTCGCCCAGCGCGCTAACGATTCTGCCAGCTCACCGCCTTTGTAAGCAAGCTTCTTACCACACAACCACCCCTGTGTGTATACATACATATTTATAGACTTCCAATGTTTTCATCTACCAAATTCACTCACAACGCATTGGTTGACCCAAGGCAATATTAGAAGACACCTGCTCAAAGTACTGAGCAGTGGGACTGAACTTGAAACCATGTGGCTGCAAGAAAACTTTGTAACCACACAATCCTCCCCACTACCAAAATAAAAATTAATCAGTTATGTATTGAAACTTTCCCATGAAATCTTTCTGTCATAGTAATACCCAAGATGGTACACATTCCCAAATTTAAGTATAATGTAAACAAGCTCAAACTTAGCGCCTCACAATCTGCAGAAAGAGTGAAAATAGCTGACAGAAACCTAATGAATTACAGCTTTGGTGTGGTGAAATTATCTTGATGGAAAACCGAAAGTAACACTTTTTGCTGGGTATCCCATTTCAGGTAAAGCTATATTTTATAAATCTAATTTGTTAGTGCTTGCAGATGAGGAATAACATGTAACATACATCTAATGGCAACAACCTATGTTAATTTTCATATATCAATTTTACTAATAATACTTTAAGGATTAGGGTTAGGTTTTCTTTTAGAGTGTTATTGAAAAAAGATAGCAAAAGAAAATGAAAACTGAAATATTTAGTATCTTAAGCATAAACTTTCTGTTATGCTTATAATGACTAGAACATTTGAGAGTAGACATCAAGAAACAAAAAGAAATCAGCAGTTACCAACACTTGACTGATATTTTATAAAACCAACAGGTAATGATTCACAAATCAAAACGGATCAACAAATTTCATAACAAACATAGACCAATGGCTTAGCTACTATGACAAAAGTCCAAAATCTCAACTAAAGGAAACAGGAAGTAACACAAATGGGAGATTGCATTACTTCCTGTATCCTTTAGCTGCTGAGACAAAATCTACAGCTGAAACAACAAAATTTCAAGAATCTTAATGATCTTGGTCATTGAGGCGTCTTAGCTAAGGATGAACCCATACTAGTGCTTTAACCCTTTAACAATTAATCCAGCCATATTTAGCCCAAATATTCTACCTGTTTTATGTTCCAACTGTCCAGATCTGGCCCTCACATCAACCCTACAGCATCAGTCTGAAAATAAGTAGTCACATCACTGAAATCTTGAAACTACAAGAGAAAGCATAATTGATTTTATAATATGTGAATAAATAAACTTTACATTTGACAGAGTAATATGAATGCTAAAGGGTTAAGGTTTTTTGAAGCATTGTCACTGGAATCACCTATATGAAACTCTAAACTGTCATTAACCCTTTAGCATTCAGATTACCCTATCAAATGTAATGCTTATTTATCAACATTGTTTTTAATTAATCATGCTTTGAGATTTCAATGATGTGACTTTATATATATATATATATATATATATATA
>NC_068984.1:53102398-53109534 GCF_001194135.2 Octopus bimaculoides
ATATATATATATATATATATATATATATATTCTTTGAATGATATTGTAGGGTAGATCTGAAAGTCTGGCTTTAGCCAGTTTGAACATACAACAGCTAGAACATTTTGAATGCTAAAGGATTAAAAAACATAGTTACCTTTTGTTCAAAGGGGCTTTTCCAGTCCAGTAAAGTTCATGGTAAAATTGGGAATAGCTAGTAAATTTTCTAGTGTGTTTACTGCTTTGTCTGCAAGCTTCATTTAACATTAATTGCACCACTAGCTTCTGGTCCATTTTCTAATTGCTAACATTCTATTGCAAAGCTTTGCAGACATACTTGACAAGAAACCATAATTCAATCTTAGACTCCAGACAAGCAGAACAACACTACAATGGAGACATGTGCTTGAGTATGCTGTTGCAATGATACACGTATTAGCAAAATGTGGTCTGCCTTTGAGGAAAGATAATGAAACTTTTGGACACAAAATAATTGTAGCTATCTGGGTCTGTTAGAATTCCTTGCTAAGTCTGATCGGTTTTCATTCTAACTACATAAAGCATATGCAAGTAGAGGAGCTGGGTTGTCATATTTGTCTAACTCAATACGTAAAGAAGTTATTCAGCTTATAGGTAATAGAATCAATTTTGTATAGTTTTAAAAAAGCAAGCTAATTCAGCATGTCTGTTGACTCAACTTTAGATCTTTCCCACATGGATCAATTAACTGTTATAGTAACTATGCTATGTATAATTCTTATATTAGACATTAACTAAATCATGTGGACTGTGCTGCAGAAAATTGGTGTTTAGAGGCAGTAAACTTCTTTTACTGTTGTCAAGAAAGTAACACTTCCTTTTCATTTTCTAAAAGGTGTGTCCATGTTTTTATCATTCTTGAATTGAAGACTCCAGAGAACCAAAGTATCAGTGTGAAACTAAGAGAGAAGTAAAAGCCAAAACTGTGTCCAGTAGTGTAACCAGGGGATTTAATGCCCAAGAGCGAAGATAATTTTAGTGACCCATCTTAATTAACAAGTGTGATGAGAGGAAATTTTGCATTCCTTCACACCTGTGCCTAGGGGCAACTGCTCTCTTTTTTCCTCTTTGCTACACATTTGGCTGTGTCTGTCTGCCATAAATAGGAACTCTAGGTCAACTATAGATGCTGTCATTTTCATTCTAACAAGAATAAAAAAGTGACAGAATACAAGTTAGTACTCTTCAGAGAAAAATGGAGGAACTGGAGGTTGTTTTATGCTACAATTATGGATTTATTTGCTGGAGGAGCTACTTAAAAACTAGAAAGGCTCTTCATGATTCATAGATTGCACCTACGACAGGTATGTATCTGTACTCATCCCTTGTCCATTTTATAAAATGTTTTCAAGAAAACTCTGGTGATATTGGAAAAGAAGTTAAATTCAAACTTCATAATGTTCATTTTCAGTTGATTTAAATACTTCAGATGTGCAACTATGTGGAGCAATAGAAACTTTTATAAAAGAACATCCAAAATGATGTTGATATTAACCATGTAGGTGAACTGACACACTTCCATTCTTACACCAAGTAGAACTATTAAGGAAAAGAACATATTACTACAAAGATCTGCATCAAACCATTTTGTAAGATGATATTCATTTAGTTTTCCTTAAATGGAGACAATACAATGACTCTTCTTATGTAAACCTACACAGAGGACATACAAACACAGAAAACTTGCTAATTTCTCCATAGATTGAAAACATGATGAACCACCTTAATTGATTTTTGACCATACTGATGGAGCAAGAAATTGTTCAGGAGAAAGATTATTTTTGCAGCTAAAGAGAATTCAACACAAACAGAAATCAACAGAATATTAAGAATGACTGTCTGCATTATGTACATAGAAAGCAATAAGCTGCCATTAAATTTACTTTTTATTTATTCCTTGAGGTGTCAAAATTTTCATCACACCATGCAACTGGGTCACCAATACAATGTGTTTTTAGATAACTAACAGCTGAAAGAACAAAATTTCAAGAATCTCAGTGATCTTTGGTAATTGAAGTGTCTTAGCTAAGGAAGAACTCATACTGTTGCAGATCAAGTCATTTACCAGACAAGTACAATTCCAAAAAATTAATTTAATTACCTTGCTTTTCAGAAACCAAGAAAGAAAATATCTAAAATTATTTAAGCTTTAATGTGCTATTAAATAATTAAAAAGCATACATGTTGGCAATTTTTGTGAGACCTAGAGTAATTTTTTAACGAGAAACCTCCAAGCTTTTTACAGCTTAGATTCTTACTGAATCTAAATCCAGCACTGATAATATATCTAGAGCTACATTATTCAATATCTTTTACATTTTCTTGATGGTGATAGAGTATGAGTTGATAAAGATTTTGGTTATATTTTCAGTCAGCAAGTAGTCCCATAAAGATTCAAACATCAGAGTGGTTTTGACTGTGATGGCTTTTACCATTGTTGTTGTTGTTGGCACTCCGTCGCTTATGACGTCGAGGGTTCCAGCTGATCCGATCAACAGAACAGCCTGCTCGTGAAATTAACGTGCAAGTGGCTGAGCACTCCACAGGCATGTGTACCCTTAACGTAGTTCTCGGGGATATTCAGCGTGACACAGTGTGACAAGGCTGACCCTTTGAATTACAGGCACAACAGAAACAGGAAGTAAGAGTGAGAGAAAGTTGTGGTGAAAGAGTACAGCAGGGTTCACCACCATCCCCTGCCGGAGCCTCACAGAGCTTTAGGTGTTTTCGCACAATAAACACTCACAACGCCTGGTCAGGGAATCGAAACTGCGATCCTATGACCGCGAGTTCGCTGCCCTAACCACTGGGCCATTGCGCCTCCACTGGCTTTTACCATAGATATGCTCAATAAGGACTGACCTGGAGCTAAAGAGCAACAGCATCAAACTTGACATCCTAGCAATAGAATATAAGAGAGTCAATATGAATTGTTAGAAATAGTACTCCAATGTCCCTCAAAGTTACACCCTATAATCTTAGAAAAGAAAGATACATTGGAATGTGTTATTATTTACTGGATTATTTGTGTCTAAAAAAGATAGGATGGCTACTGCTGGAATTCCTTTGATCACAGGTCTATTCAGTGAGGGCTGACCTGGGAGACAACAACGTCTGCATACCTGCTTCTTAAAGACTTCATAAATATATCTTCTCCAAAATACAAAATGAGTTTGATACAAAAAAAAAAAATCGCTTTATCTATACTATATATAAAACAGAGGTGTGTGTGTAATCGCTTTTCACGTGAAAACGGCTTCACTATTTACTTCCATACTTGTGATACATAAATAATTTGACCTCGGATAAATCTTAGGCTCTATCCCGGAAGTTGACATTGAGGAACCTTTTTAAAGAAGTGAATCTTAAATATAAAGCAATATTATTTATTTTTAATTAAAAAAATCAAATGAAGAGCCTAACATTTATTCGAGGTCAAATTATTCACGCATCACAAGTATGGAAGCATTTGGTGAAGTCGATTACACACACATCTCTGTTTTATATATAGTATAGATTTACTCTCTCTCTCTCTCTCTCATACACACGCACACACACACACACACACACAAAATGTATGCATATTTATGCATGTACATATACATGACAACAAACCTCTCTCTCTCTCTGTCACACACACACACTTCCATTTCATCTGATGTGTGATACTCTGTGTGTGTGCGTGCGTGTGTGAGGGGTTCCACAATCGCAATTTATTTCAATTACTCTTGTGAGGATATTCACGTAAATCATTTTTTTCATTTAATCCACATTTTAATTTTCATAAAAGTTTCCAAGTACCAATGAGGCTTTTTGGCGCATCTTCAATTTTCCAATTCATGAAGCAACAATTTCATTCCATTGCTCTGCTAGTGTGTTATAAATTACAGTTTGAAAAAAATATAAAAGAGGATATACTACTAAAAATCAAAACAAAAAATACTAAGTAACCTGAATGTTATGATAAGTTGTAAAACCTGACAAAGACACATTGTTCTCCAAAAGCAGAATTATGTTGCTATCATTAAATCTAAA
Organism: Octopus bimaculoides; assembly: GCF_001194135.2. Taxonomy (NCBI): domain Eukaryota; kingdom Metazoa; phylum Mollusca; class Cephalopoda; order Octopoda; family Octopodidae; genus Octopus; species Octopus bimaculoides. The sequence continues at coordinate 53,106,452 of NC_068984.1, forward strand.
TAGCATGATCTATAGTCGCCTTAGTAGATAAATAAATGAGATGAAAATATTGTTGGGTTTGGGAAGATTAAGTGGAGCCATAGTACAATTTATATCTATTTATTCTCCTGAGATATACTTTTCCTTGTAGTGTTAATAACCTTTTATTTTATTTATTTATTTATTTATTTATTCATTTATTCACTTATTTACTATATGAATACTAGTGCATGATCAGTTGTTTTATGTCTGGAATAAGAAATATTTTGCTTAATTGAAATTATATGAAAGAAAGAACAAAAGGTAAAACGATATTGAAATAAAGAAACATTTACCAGATCAAAATACATATAAATAAATTTTTAACACCATCTACCTTCATATAGACAGACAGACAGACAAACAGGTAGGTAGGTAGGTAGGTAGGTAGGTAGGTAGGTAGGTAGGTAGGTAGGTAGGTAGGTAGGTAGGTAGCTAGCTAGCTAGGTAGACAGACAGACAGACAAAGTAGGCAGATATAGAGATAGGCAGACAGCTAGATGGATAGATAGATAAATAGATAGATAGATATACAGGTAGGTAGATAGACGGACAGACAGATAGATAGATAGATAGATAGATATACAGGTAGACAGACAGGCACTATCTTGAAAATTTTTAGTCAAATAAATTGACACAAGTACTTATTTTTTGTTTTTTTTAAGCCTGGCACTTATTCTATCGGTCACTTTTGTCAAACTGCCAAGTTATGGGAACAAACACAAACACACACACACACACACACATATACATACCACAGGCTTCTTTCAGTTTCACCACTACAAGCTCATAAAGTTTAAGTTGAAAACTGAACCCGTAATGCTATGTTTTCATCATTGATTGTGTGAATTCTTAGAAAAAATACTTAGTGCTGCAGGAGCATCATTTTTGATCACTGTCAAGTCCAGGCATGGTCAGATTACATGCATTCTATTTTTTACTGACAAAGTGGACTGTTTTTACAATAACAATAAAAGAGAGGGTCAAGATCATTAGGTATGTAGTAGTAGTAGTAGTAGTAGTAGTAGTAGTAGTAGTAGTAGTTGCAGCAGTGATGGTGGCAGCAGCAACAGTAGTAGCGGTGGTGCAAATAGTTTGATTCTTGAAACATCATTGCTAAACACTGTCAAATCCAAATTTGATAGAGCAAAAATGAATTCTTGCTTTTTCTTCTCTTCCTGATCAATCAATAACTGAGTTTTGGGATTTGCTTGTATTACACTGCTCTAAAGGGTAAAGACCCCCTTCAGTCATGAATGACCATGGGATCGCTCGTAGAAAGTTCCCCTCTAAGGCACAAGTCTGGGCAAGGTTGTTTATGGAAGACCAGCAGTCATTCATGTATACCAGCCTCCCCTCTCCATGCCACCGTTGTTATTCAAGGGAAAGGCAAAGGTCAATACAGCTTGGTACCAGTGACATCGCAACTCATTTCTACAGCTGAGTGAACTGAAGTAACATGAAATAAAGTGTCTTGTTTGAGAACAACACACAGCCCAGTCCGGGAATCAAACTCACTACCTCATGATTGTGAGCCCAATACTCTAACCATTGAGCTATGCACCTTCACACTGCTTTAACCCTTTAGTGTTCAGATTAATCTGTTAAATGTAATACTTTTTTCACTCAAATTGTTTTGAATTAATCATACATTATCTTACAGCTTTGAAGTTTTGATGGTGAGATAGTTTATTCTTAGAATGTCAATGTAGGTTAGGTGTGAGAGGCTAGATATGGCCAGTTTGAATGTAAATCATGTAGGATATTTGGGCCGGATATGGCTGGCTTAAACACCAAAGGGTTAAATCCACTTGAACTTATGGAAACATGACATGTCCAGCTAAAAAAAAATGTAATTAAAATAAATAATAATAAAGGGCAAATTCACTGACATAACCAATTTCAGATCTGTTTACATTATAAAATACATTTTAGATATAATGAAAACAGTCATAATTCAATCTCCTTTATCACATTGGGTCTCTTGCTCCTTTTCAGTGACTATCAGTAAAGCTTCTGTAGAACCAGATCTACTGGATAACTACTTTCTTACACTATATACTTTAGCAAATACTATGTTGTTATCTTTTACATCAAAGTCTTTATCATCATCATCATTGTCATTTAACATTCACCTTCAATGTGGCATAAATTGGACAGTTTGGCAGGACTGGTAAGCCAGAGGATTGCACCAAGCTCTGTTGTCTGCTTTGGCATGGTTTCTAAGGCTGGATGCCCTTCCTAGTGCCAACCACTTTACAAATTGTGCTGGATGCTTTTTATGAGGCACCAGTAAGGTCACCACATAACTTATAAGACAAGAGCCCTCAACTGAGGCGGGAGTAATAATGAGGGAGGCGGTGGCTTTGTGCCTGGTGATGAGAGGTTAAAGTATGATAGAGGGATAGGAACAGGTGTCTCGCAGAGGGAGAAATGCATGGCTACCCTAGTTAGAAAAGGAGAGGAGAAGGAGAGAGAAAGGGGAGAGTGGAGAGGGAGAGAAAGAGGAGAGAGAGAAAGACAGACAGGCAGAGAAGGAAAGAGAAAGAAGGAGTGAAGATGGTGAAGATGTGTCAGGGTGTACTTTTAAGTTACATGGAGGGGTATTCAAGTGAGTGGTACAGAGGACTGGATAAGATGAGTTGGCAGTTAAGTTCATGAGAGCGCAAAAGGAGAGTGGAAGATGGTGGGGAAGGGAATACAGTGAGTGAAGGGAGGGGGAGTTAGAAAGAAGAGTTACAGAGAAAGGTGTTTCTCATTACACTATTTCCATCACATGTATTAATAGAGTCTTCTCCAACTCACTATTAACTTAGGTATGACTCATCATCATCATCATCATCATCATCGTTTAACGTCTGCTTTCCATGCTAGCATGGGTTGGACGATTTGACTGAGGACTGGTGAAACCGGATGGCAACACCAGGCTCCAGTCTGATTTGGCAGAGTTTCTACAGCTGGATGCCCTTCCTAACGCCAACCACTCAGAGAGTGTAGTGGGTGCTTTTACGTGTCACCCGCACGAAAACGGTCACGCTCGAAATGGTGTCTTTTATGTGCCACCC
>NC_068984.1:53109837-53122449 GCF_001194135.2 Octopus bimaculoides
CTCACCACATGTCCATACCAGCGCAATCGTCTCTCTTGCACGCCACAACTGATGCTTCTAATGTTCAGCTTTTCTCTCAAGATACTTACACTCTGACGGGTATTCACATTGACATTACACATCCAACGGAGCATACTGGCTTCATTCCTTGCGAGCTTACGTATGTCCTCAGCAGTTACAGCCCATGTTTCACTGCCATGTAGCATGGTTGTTCGTACGCATGCGTCATACAGTCTGCCTTTTACTCTGAGTGAGAGTCCCTTTGTCGCCAGCAGGGGTAAGAGCTCTCTAAACTTTGCCCAGGCTATTCTTATTCTAGCAGCTACACTTTCAGCGCACCCACCCCCACTACTAACTTGGTCGCCCAGATAGCGGAAGCTATCGACTACCTCTAGTTTTTCACCCTGAAATTATATTCTCCATATTTCTCCTTTATAAAAACAGCTTACCTGCAAACACCTGTGCAAATGACACTATCCTTCACTATTTAATAGACATTCACATCCATGTAGACACATCACACCAAGTATGCTCTACTTCCATGAACAAAAACTTTGAAAACATTCTCAATGAAAACAACAATACAGACCCCTTCAAAAAGACCAAAAAACAGTCACTACATTTATCAGAGAAACATACATTACAAATAAAATGGTTACAAACTTACAGATGGGCTTCACAATCTTTGATGATCATTCATAGCAACTGTCAACATCATCCTCATCATTATTTTCATGTCCACTTTTCCATGCTTGCATGATTGGACGGAATTTGTCAAAGTAGATCTTCTACAACCTGATATCCTATCTGTTGCCTACCCTCACTCGTTTCTAAGGAAGCTAATATTTCCCCATAACCAGATATGTTTTTAAAGAATACTGGAAACAAAGGCCACTGCTTGCATTACTGGGACACTTGCTTACAACTATTACGCAACGTTAAGGCAAAGAAACAATAACACACACACACACACACACACACACACAAATATATATACAATGGGATTCTTTCAGTTTCTGGCTGTCTACTGCATCCACTAACAAGGCTTTGGTTGGACTGGGCTACAGTGGAAGACATTTGCCCAAGATACCATACAATGGTATTGAACCTGGAACCATGTGGATGGGAAGCAAACTTCTTACCACTTAGCCATGCCTGCAGATATATATCTATAATCTGAAACTTCATCTAAAAGGCAAGGCCTTCTTGTCAAGGTAATAAATAATTCCGACTGTGAACAACTACTGACTAGCATCAACTAATGGAAATTCATCAATTGCATGAACTCACTAATTTAGGAGGCCATGAAAATATTAAGGACTTGACCCTCCTACCTTTGAGTAAAATGAAAAAATATAAAGTAATCATAACATTCTTCAAGCATTCAATGTTTCATGTATATTTAAACATATGAAGAGAAATTTTCAATTTATAAATTGCTGTCTCTTGCTGCTGCTGCTTAAGGAGACCTTTGGTAAGGATATAGCAAACATTCAGAGTATGTATATATGGTATGTTGATTTAATCAGAGTAACGATAGTGAGCATTGTATCTGAAGATTTATATCTTGATGCACCTGGTTCTCTTTTTCAAAACTGGTAGATTTGACTGCCATACCAAGCAGACAAACTCCATAGAAGCTTTGTCACAAACTTGAAAGAACCATGTGTGTTTTTACTACACTGTTGCTTAGCCCCAGGTCAATCTTGATTCTTGAGAAGACCTGTGATGAAATGTATTTAAACCACGACCAATGTGTTCTTCCTTTTCTAAGCTGATGGTATGATTAGAAGGAGATTCTACAACAGATCAAGCAACCATATATAGACTCTCTCATTAGTTTGATGTTTTATTAAATAAAAATAGGATAGGGTGAATATCACAAAGAATATTGATATAAAGCAATCTTGATGCCAATTTCAAAACTCTGCAAGTGACAATAAAAGCAAAACTGGATAGAAAAGATAAAAGATAGTTTCTAGCTTTCGTTGACTTGAAATCAAATAGTCAACATGGGCACAAATGTGAAGAGAGAATTAACTAACTATTCAAATAAAACTTTTACAATGTAATAGAACTGAAAAAAAATAATACTGGCATTACACAGATAGTTTTGTTAAAAAACTGAAGTGAACTAATTCAATTTTATACCTGGATGATTTTTCCCCAGTATAAAATAAACTTTTGATCAGATCAGATAAAGATAATGTAAAAAAATCAACTAATTAATTATGGAATTCCATGACTTTATATCTTTCAAACCCATAACCTGTTTCAGTTTTAATTTGGCATTTAATTAGCACTCTATGACTTTATAGATAGTTGAAGCTGCAGAGATTTGTGCTGTTTTGGCACAAACAGAAATTTAGTATCAGATATTTGCATGTAGTTTCTCACAAATGTTTCCAAAAGCTGGATGCCCTTTCAACAACTCAACAATATTATGAATTCTAACTCGGAGCAGGAAGCAGTCTATTTTACTGGTACTTAATTTACTGACCACTGAAGGACAAAAGACAAGCATAACCTCAGTGAAATTTGAAATCAAAATGTAAAGGAACACATCTAAAATACCACAAAGTATTTTGTCCAGTTCTCTACTGATTCTGCCAATCTACCACACTCTGTTTAACCATAATATTATGGTTGAAGTTTGAAACTAAACAGAGATTTGCAGAGCTACCTGCATTCTCCAGGGGCACAATGCAATGGTTAGGTAAGGTTTGAACTTACAACCAATATTGTTAACAGTCTAGCTCCTTAGCCATTGTTGAAAATTTAAATCTGAGAGAGAGAGAAAAAATAAGGGGGTTGATAAAGAGAGAGAGAGAGAAAGAAACTAGAAAGGAAGATGATAGATAGATAGATAAATAGAGAGAGAGACAAAAAAATAAAGAATTGATAAAGTCAGAGAGAGAGAGAATTAAGCAATAATGAAAGTGAATGTTTAGAAAGTTTCATAGTAAAATATGACTCAGTCCACTAAGTTATTAGTATAACCAAACATCTGATAGCTGTTGATACACACACACACACTTTCAATTGTTGCTGTTGTTTAATTCAAGGTCAGTCTTGATTCAATATATATGATGAGAGACTCTCTAGTCAATATCATCTTAATTTTTTTTAAGATGGCAGGATGTCATTTGATAGAGATTTAGCCATTCCTAATAAGTCAAGCAGCCACATCAGATTTTCTATCTTCAATAATATATATGGATGGTAATAAGTGTGTATTATGCTTTAAAGATATATGAGACTTAACTTTATGAACAGTTATTATCAAAAACCCACACACCAAAACTGAATCATGACAGTGTTTACATTCTGCAAGACCCGGTTGCAGCTAAAAATAACTGTTCTTATCTGATTGCTGGAACCAAAACACAAGATAATATAGTATTTAAATGAAGGAGGGAGGTGGGTGCTATTCACAAAAATTCACCTGAATAAGACTCAGATATTACATTATGAAATATAAGCTTTATGACTCAGAAGAAACTACACTCTGGTCTGTATTAAAAGCTGTTTTATGAAAAAGTTATTTTAAAAGGATGATGTGCAGGTGTGACCATAGGGTAAGAAGTTTGCTTCCCAACCATATGGTTCTGGATTAAGTTCCATTGTATGGCACCTTGGGCATACTATAGCCCTGGGTTGACCAAAGCCTTGTAAGTGGATCTGGTACATGGAAACTGAAAGAAGCCTATTGTGTACGCATGTATGTGTATGTATGAGTGTGTTCATGTTTGTGTCTCCTTGTTTTAACATTGAATGATAGTTGTAAATGGTTGTCACTGCCATACAAGCAGTGTTCATTCATTAACAACATTCGGAAAAAAATATTTTCTGATCTTGGAAAAATATTACCTTACTTGGAAATAGGTGAGGGTTGGTGAGAGGAAAGGCATCCAGCAATAGAAAATCTGTTTCAATAAACACCATTCATTCCATGCAAACATGGAAAAACTGATAACAATGATGATAATGATCTCAAATGGAACCTGATTGAAAAATTTCCCTCTTTCAGCTCTTTATGTCTTGAGTTCAAATTCAGTCAAGGTTAACTTTGCCTTTCATTCTTTTGGAGTTGATAAAATAAGTACCAATTAAACATTGGGGTTGATGTAATCAGCTTGGCAGCGAGCTGGCAGAATCGTTAGCACGCTGGACGAAATGCTTAGTGGTATTTCGCCTGTCACTACATTCTGAGTTCAACTTTGCCTTTTATCCTTTTGGGGCCGATAAATTAAGTACCAGTAAAACACTGGGATCGATGTAATCAACTAGTCCTCTCCTACCAAATTTGAGGCCTTGTGCCGCCAGTAGAAAGAATTATTATTATTATTATTTAGGCAGCAAGCTGTCAGAATCATTAGCATGCTGGGAGAAATGCTTAGCAGTATTTTGTCCATCTTTACTTTCTGAGTTCAAATAGCACAGAGGTCAACTTTCATCCTTTCAGGGTTGATAAAATAAATAAGTATCAGTTGGACACTGGGGTAGATGAAATCAGCTTAAACACTCCCTTGAAATTGCTGGCCTTGTGCCAAAATGTAAAATTATTATTATTATTATTAAGGTGGCGAGCTGGCAGAATCATTAGCATGCTGGATGAAATGCTTAGCAGTATTTCGTCCATTGCTATGTTCTAAGTTCAAATTCTGCTGAGGTCAACTTTGCCTTTCATCCTTTCAGGGTTGATAAATTAAGTACCAGTGAAACACTGGGTTTGATGTAATCGACTATTCACCTCCCCCAAAATTTTAGGCCTTGTACCTATAGTAGCAAGGATTATTATTATCATTATTAAGGTTGCGAAGGTGGCAGGCTGGCAGAATCATTAACAGGCAAGATAAAAATGCTTGGCAGCATTTCCTTTTATGCTTTCAGGGTCAATGAAATAAGTATCAGTTGAGCACTGAGGTCAATGTAACTAACTCCTCCTCCAAAATTTCAGGCTTTGTTCCTATAGCAGAAAGGATTAGAGGTAGCAAGCTGGCAGAATCATTACCATGCTAGACAAAATGCTTTGTGGCATTTCTTCCAGCTTTATGTTCTGAGTTCAAATTCTGCCAAGGTTGACTTTGTCTTTCATCCTATCGAGGTCAATAAAATAGATACTAATTAAGCATTGGGGTTGATGTAGTGAATTTGCCTTCTCCTGCCGAATTCCAGGCCTTGTGCCTGTAGCAGAAGCATTATTTTGGTTGTAGTGGTTAGGGTGCTGCACTCATAATTGCTAGATTGTAGATTCAATTCCCAGACTGTGCACTTTGTTCCTGAGAAAAACACTTCATTTCCCATTGCTCTGCTGGTGGGAGAGTGCCAAAACTGTTGTCGTGTTGACAAAGATGCTTTATGGTATATCTTCCAGCTCTGTATATTGTGAGTTCAAATCCTACCTGGCTGGAGAAGGCAATTGGAAACCACTCCAGCATTCATCCCAAGTCTAGTCATGGTAGCTGATGCTCCAATGATCTACTTGAAGGTGGCAGGGGAGGGTATTGCCCCCCCCCCACCAGGTCATATAGCGCTGGAGAAGGTTTACATGCATAAAGATTTACTAGATATATATATTACAGCCAAATATATCTTACAAGTTATAATGACATAACATAAAATTGCTAACATTCAAAACTTAGAAATCTAAAGATTGTTTTGAGAAAAATATCAAAGATAAAAAAGTTACAGTCATGTATAATTCACCAATTTTGAAGCATTTACTTATTCATTTCAGTATTTTGGGAAGGCCATGTAATTTTTATCACATTTCCCATTATCACTGGATGCATTTTTAATTCTGTCACTTTTCTCAAAGATTACTTGTGTATACTATGCACAATTCTGGGCATACAAAACTCAAGACATTTTTTTCTGGTATTCCACTGCTTAAAAACAAAGGTGCACAACAGCAGCCCTCAACATTTTTACACTACAGATTCATTTCATACAAGACAATTTTTCCCACAGACTAGGGAATAATGTGCATAACAAAACACAGATTTGAAATCAATAATAATATATATAATACATATATATTACATGTATAGCACACATATAATGCAAAAACATCCTGCAGACAGTGCTAGTTGATAAAATTTTAAAATTTATTCTTTCTGTGTGGTCCAGTACCAAATGACCCATGGTCCAGGTACATTATACATGAGTGCATATATGAATAAATAGGTATTATCACCACCAGATGGAACAAAAAACAAAATGTTAAGACTTTCAGACTAAATGGCACCATACTAGATGTGCGTGTGTGTGTGTGTGTGTGTGTGTGTGTGTGTGTGTGTGTGTGTGTGTGTGTGTGTGTGTGTTTCAAACTTCTGCCCTTTGAGTTCAAATCCTGCCAGGGTTTACTTTGCTTTTCAGATTCAATAAAAAAGCGCCTACTTATTTTTAAATTTGACTCAAATAACTCAGCAAACTGCACTGGTGTGTGTGTGTGTGTGCATGCGTATAGAGGACATAACAATCAAGAAAACAGAAAAGGTCAATGTGTTTCTAAATCCATGTTATCAGTTTTATCACGGGGATATGATATTCTTTTTACACAGGTGCACAAGTGTTCAAAATTATGCTTGGATGGCTATATGGGACAAAAGTTTATTCTGTAACCATTTGGGATGGACTGATAGCACAGATCTTGGGTACATGATTTGTATCATAAACTTGGGTTGGTAAATGCCTTTTGAGTGACATTTGATTCAGAGAAACTGTACAGAAACCCATCTCACACACACACACATATATTAAAAAAAAGGTTGGATGTTCTCAGAAAACAGTCACATTTATGTGGGGACAAATATTATTTCTCATTATAAAACTACTTTTGACCAGCAGTTAAATTTTTGCTTAATGGCTTATTCAACCAATCTGTTTGAATAAACCATTAGGCATACATGATGTTCCATTCAAAACTAAATAAATTTGACTCTACTTTTAGTATTGGCATTCCACTTCACCAGTAAAAGTTGATTCAGCAGAATTTGAACTCAGAACGTAAAGACAAACAAAATATCATTAAGCATCTTTCCTAGCATTCTAATGATTCTTATTTCTTTATTGCCCACAAGGGGCTTAACATAGAGGGGACAAACAAGGACAGACAAGGGGATTAAGTCAATTACATCGACCCCAGAGCGTAACTGGTACTTAATTTATCGACCCCGAAAGGATGAAAGGCAAAGTCAACCTCGGCAGAGTTTGAACTCAGAACGTAACGGCAGACGAAATACCGCTAAGCATTTCGCCCGGCGTGCTAACATTTCTGCCAGCTCACCACCTTTAGAGGGAAGAGTATAATTGATTCCATCAATCTTAATGCTTGACTGGTACTTTATTTGATTGATCCCAGAAGTATAAAAGGCAGGCTGTAAACTAAATACTTGCTGGCATTTTTATCCGAGCAGCATGCCAATGATTCTGCCAGCACGCCGCCTAACACGTTCCACCAAAATATCGTCAAGCCCCACTGGTAGGGCATGTGCCTCACCTAGCGAACCCTTGCTGTATACAGTAGTTAGATTTGTTAGAAATAGCAGCCAAATCTTTAAATTTTTACTCTATCATCTTAAACAAATACATTTGAGTCATATGAGGTCATTCAATTGAATATCTGCAGGACAAAGATCAGGGCTGGGCTGGCCTGGCCTGGGGCAACATAACAAAACATGAAGAATGTTCTACTGTTTAGCATTCGTCATTCTACTGTTTTCAGTATAGTCAAGTTATAACCAACCTCACAATATTGGATACTGGATAACTTTTCAAAACACTAAACCATTTAACATCCAATCAAGGTAAAATCAATCATTTGATTATACAAGCAAATAACATCAGTTCCAGCTTTCAATGAAAAAAAAAACAGAAAAGAAAATGAAGAAAGGAAAAAAAAGGCATGAAATGTAGCATGAAACTAAACATTCATTTGGTTTGATATGAATAAAGTGATTCTGGAATCTGTTTTCACAATGAGTAATCAGTACTTAATGTTTACCAACAACCTACATTAAAAAGAATCTGCCATTTCAATGAATTGAATAAAGATTATTGCAGTCAGATTCCATTTATTTCTTGTGTTATTGTTAATTCTTTGATAAAATTCATCTATAAAAATAATCTTAGCAGAAAGTAAAATTTGTAAAAGTGTGCTTGAATCTGAGTAAGATTGGGTAATTGAAAACTTTTCAAAAGGATAAGTGAAATGATTGTTATGCCGACAATATATCAATAAAGAAATAGCATGAACTAGGTGTAAGATCAGTATTTAGTCCTGTTTTATTATAGAAACCATATATGTGAAACAATAATTTGAACCTCGGATAAAAATGCCAGCAAGTATTTAGTTTACAGCCAGCCTTTCATACTTCTGGGATCAATCAAATAAAGTACCAGTCAAGCATTAAGATTGATGGAATCAATTATACTCTTCCTGCTAAATATGAGGCCTTACATCTATTTTAGCATTCATCATTATAACTGACCAGCGAAATTTATATAATTAGAACCAAGAAGCAAGCAGCAAACCTATCTCTGTATCTTTTCAACCACTGGTATGTAATTCACACTAAACACTGAGAGAGCTCCTAATGTGGTTGTTTCACTTGTTTGAAATAATAGGAAATTCTCCTGCAAAGCATACCCCACTATCTTAAAAGATGAAAATAATTCAGTAGATAATGATAGCTTTAGACACTATGTCTTAAAGGTCATGGATACATTACTTTTGATTAGACATCTTTTCAATAGGGGCTGACATGGGAGCTAAAATCAACAACTGCAATTGAAACTAATTAACTCAATGCATTAATTTATTTGTCCTACATAATATATATATATATATATATATATATATACACACACACACACACACTGGCCAAAATAAGTTTAAAACCAACTTTGACAGTTCTATTCCTTCTCTTTTACTTTCTCACTTTTACTCTTTTACTTGTTTCAGTCATTTGACTGCGGCCATGCTGGAGCACCACCTTTAGTCGAGCAAATCAACCCCAGGACTTATTCTTTGTAAGCCTAGTACTTATTCTATTGGTCTCTTATGCCAAACCGCTAAGTTACGGAGACGTAAACACACCAGCATCGGTTGTCAAGCGATTTTGGGGGGGACAAACACACATATATATATATACATATACATATATATGACGGGCTTCTTTCAGTTTCTGTCTACCAAATCCACTCACAAGGCTTTGGTCGACCTGAGGCTATAGTAGAAGACACTTGCCCAAGGTGCCACGCAGTGGTACTGAACCCGGAACCATGTGGTTGGTAAGCAAGCTACTTACCACACAGCCACTCCTGCTGCACCTTCATTAATATATTTTTAACAAAACTGTAAAAAATTATTTTACTTTTTACAGTTTATATAGAATTTTTTTCTCTTTCGCATTACATATTTTTCTACAATTTGAATTATTTTAATGCACAATTAATTCAAATGATTAAAAATTGGCAGCAAAATAAGTTTAAGACCATACCAACATTATTTTGTTTAAATTGAAAATTTACAGCACAAATGATCAGTGAACAAAAATTCATTATTAGTAGCTAGTTCTATAGCCATTATTTTCAATTACAGCCTTACAATGGCAGGACATGAAGTTCGACAAACGAGCACAAAAATCACTTGGAATTTTCTGCCATACATTATTTACAATTGACGGATATTTGTCCTCATTTTGTTTGTTGTTAACACGTTTCGGCTGATATACCTTCCAGCCTTCATCAGGTATCTTGGGGAAATTTCAAACCTGGGTTTTCATTCCTAAGGCATTTTTCGATATTGTTGTTATTATTATTATTATTATTCAGGTCACTGCCTGGAATCGAACTCAGAATCTTGGGGTTAGTAGCCCGCATTCTTAACCACTACGCCATATGCCTGTGTAAATAATGCCATGTAAATAATGTACATAAGTCCTCGTCTCTTAAATATAGAGTTGTATGTTCTGCCATATTTCTTCAATAAAATTATATAATTGGGGCAAATTTGTTGGTTTTTTTTAGCATGAACTCTTTTAGAAACATAATTCCATAAATTTTCTACTGGATTCAAATCTGGGCTCTGTAGAGGCCACTCAATAACCACCATATTATTGTGCTCAAAATATTGCAAAACTTTCCAAGCCTTATGAACAGGGCAATTGTCCTGCTGGAAAATAGATCCCAGTGGCATCTCATTATTTAAATATGGCAGCACATTTTCATTTACTAATCACAGATAGCCTACACTGTTCAGTCTGCCTTCAACCTTAATAATTGAACCAACTTCTAAGCTGCTGAACACAGCCCACATCATTACCCCCCCCCCCCACACACACACACACCTCCTGCTTGCGCAGTTTTCTCGACACACTTAGGATGGAATTCTTCAGTTGGACAGCTTCTAACATAAGTTTTTCTGGCTGATCCAAAGATACAGAAGCAGTATTCGTCACTCCAAAGAACTCTTGACCAGTCTTCAGCCGTCCATTCAACATGGCTTTTAGCAAACTTGATCAGCTTCTGCTGGTTCATTTCAGAAATTATCGGCTTCTTTCAAGCGATCAGGCTGAACAGTCCAACTTCTTTTAGGCGGTTTCGGATAGTTTGTGATGTAAAGCTGATGTCACTTTCATCAGATAATTGCTTGCAAATGTCCACTTCTGTTAGCACTTAATTACCTTCAGAGAGCCTATGAATTTGCCAATCCATCTGTACTGTTGTTTTTCTTGGAGCACCTGTTCTTTGTATTGACCAGTGGCTTGGTAAAGCTTCCATGCTTGAACACAAGCCATCTTGCTGCATCCTAATTGCTTGCTAATGTTCATGAAGGACACATTTTGCTGATGAAGCAACACAATCTTTAACTGGGCTGATACTACGACACTTTCCCATAGCAAATTAATGTGTAACAATGCTCGATTATTAAACAAAACAGTGCAGTATGGCCAACCATACGACCATCCATTTGGCTTATTAATTTGCATAATCTTGGTATGGTCTTAAACTTATTTTGCCAACAATTTCTAATCATTTGAATTAATTGTGCATTAAAATTATTTGATTTGCAGAAAGATATCATCATCGTTTAATGTCCGTTTTCTTATTTTCCACTAGGTTGGCTACAACAATTAAATTCATATACTTATTTTGAAGAATGCAATGTATAATATTGCAAATGTTAGATTCCTATTCATGACACAAAAGCTCACAAATTTACATGAGAGCCACTGTTATTCGTAATTACTTCTCGAAAAATTGACAACACAACAACAAAGGTATTTTTAAAATTTTCCTTTCATAAATTATCTGATGATTCACTTGCAATTTCACTCTTTACCACACAAAATATGATGTAATCTGTATGTTTTGTTCCACCACCATCTAAGCTTACTTGATGTACCAAACAGCTCTTCATGCATCACATCTTTACCGAGTCTCTTACATACTAAACCTTATATCGAAAGTTACATTCAACCATTTCTCCTGAAACTGTAAGTCTCTTTTCTTATGCTCTTAGCGTTGTTGCATATTCCCAGCTCAGACCAATCCAACCATTTTGTTTTTTTTTTAGAATATTTAGAACAATATTATCTAATGTATCCTCCCTTCTTCAAAATAAAAGAAATTTAGTTTCAGAGAGATTTGACTGTGTTTCTAGCAGGTCAAGTGACCACATAAAAGCTTTCTTTGTGTTTTTCAAACAGATATTAACTTAGAAAGGTTCAAATATTGAGCACATCACTCTATGACAACTTGCAATGGTCAGCATGAATGTTGTCCATACATCTCTAAATAAACAGAATAATATAAACTGAAGACTGTAACAAAGTCTGAACCCATTAGCACGTAATTACTAATACTTTACATTAACCTTATTTTTAAAATATACATTATATAAAAAAGAAAACCATTTTTAAGTTGCTTTTTACTCCCTCTATCTCTCTCACTCATTCACTCATTTTTATGGTTTAATATATGACTAAAATAAACAGATACCAGTTTTCATGTTTACACAGCAATAACTAATGTACATTCAGGCGTATAAATTTCCCGCTAAACCAAAAGAAGAAATGAATAGTGTCAGTGAGTGGAAGGTAAAATCACTATATATAAGTACTTTTTAACTCAGCTCCTATGGTAATAATGGGGAAAGGACTTTCATGTTGTACATGTTGACGTTAGAAGTCGTTCTAATAACAAAGTAAATGCTAAAGAGAAGAGTGGAGGCTTGAGAATTGCTCAAAATATAAAAGTATATATATATATATATATATATATATGTATACATGTCTCTTAAAGGATAGAGCTCAAAATCATTGCATTGAAGATACTTTATTGCAGCAACAATTATAATAACAGAAACAACCACAATAAGCCAAACCTATGCACATTTCAATAGGGTATATATAAGTGCCAATGGATGAAACTCTCAGCCCTTGAGTCACTCTGCAACACCCACTCATAAATATATATATATATACTGTTGCTTTTAGCCCCAGGAGGACATCTCCTCCAGCTGGCTTATCAACACACTACTGTACCAATGTTTTGAATTCTATTTTCCTGTTTGTATTATCAAACATAGACAGATAGGTAGAT
>NC_068984.1:53126155-53127607 GCF_001194135.2 Octopus bimaculoides
ATATATATATATATATATATATATATATATAAATATATATATATATATGTGAGAAGGGAGGCTCATATGCATGGGTGACTGCTGGTCTTCCATAAACAGCCTTGCCCGGACTTGTGTCTTGGAGGGGAACTTTCTAGGTGAAATCCTGTGGTTATTCATGTTCAAAGGGGTCTTTACTTCAGTATGATGGCTGCAATTTTATATCAAGCAATGCTATTACTTGATTGTTTTCTTAAACATGAGCAGCACAGATGTGGATTGTTTTCTTAAACATGAGCAGCACAAATGTGGTTTTTCGGTCCTGCTAGAGACATACACTCATTGTGTAGATGTAGCAGTAATGCGCACTTATTACAACAGTTGTTCAAAGAGCTTACAACCACCAACATTGACACATGCCTTTATTCTATCATGGAATTTTTCATTGATTGCTTTGCTTTTTTCAACTACAGTCAACCATAGTCTATGTAATAGACCTGTTAAAATTCAAGTGTTGCCTGTGCTTAATGTTTTTTAAAGTGGAGAAAGGCCTTGCTCAGAGCCAATCCTATTCTCTAAACAATGTATGCATTTGTCCAAACAGAACTAGTGTTGTATCCTAGAGAGATGTCTCAACAAAGACAAGGAGTCTCTCACAACCATTGACTTTATTGAGTTCATCTGTCCTTTTGGCAGGCTTTGTTTTCCATCTTGTAGGTTGTTATGTGAAATCCATCCCATTGACCAAGTAGGGTTGCCAGTTTAGTCACCACAGACTAGACCATGTCACATACTGGGTTACATGTTATTTACTTTTTCTATCCAAAATGGTTTTTCAGTTCAATATTTACATGCTATTATTTAAAGCTTTATGTGATGTGCTTTGAGATCCACTGTTCCAAAAATGAATTATGTGTGTGTGTGTATAAAAGATACAATTTTACAACATTTAGAGGAAACACTGGGCCTTTTACAATACGCAGAGGAAATGTTGGCTCTCTTCTTTGATGTGCCGATCCCCATACAGCACTAGAGCAATGTGAAATAAAGTGTTTTGCTCAAGAACACAACACATTGCCTGGTCCAGGAATCAAATCCACAATGTGATGATCATGAGTACAACACTCTAACGACTAGGCCAAATGCCTTTATTAAATACTAGCAGAAATACCCGGCGTTGCCCAGGTTAAAGAGAATAATGAAATCTAAAAACGCCGTCTAGACTACGCATCATCTTTATATAGAGAGATGTATATACACACACGCACCCAAACACACGTATATATATGTATATCAATATAAATATATGAAAGTCAATGAAGTTTCGTAAAAGAAGGTGATCATGTACATACTTTCTTGCTGTTGTGATTATAACACCTCATTGTAAACTATGTTCCTTGTTTTCCCTTGTGGAGCATATACAAATAGGTTTTTTGTTGCTGCCCACTCTTGAGCAGCCAACATACAGTTGTC
>NC_068984.1:53128177-53129347 GCF_001194135.2 Octopus bimaculoides
TCTCTCTCTCTCTCTTTCTCTCTTTCTCTCTCTGTGAAAGTATCTGTCACTACAGTATCGAAATGTGATTGTTTCAGTTAGTGGAATAGTTTCATTTTTAAAGTGAAAGTATTTGACATGAGTGTTTTTGTTTCACTTTTGACACGTAATACTTAAATAGTGGAGGAGATATTATGTTGCCGTGTGCTCGAACTCTGCAAGAAGTTAATAATTTGTTTTGACTAAAACACAACTGGAACCCTAAGTAAGGCATGTGTAAAATTTGAATGAAATTGGTTGCGTAGTTCTCGAGTTTTAGGGATTCACACAGACAGACAGACACACATTCTCATTTTTATATATATAGATAGATAAATAAAACAAAATTAGCTAAACAATCCAAGTCAGTGATTATGTCTTAAATTTCAGTTGTAGCTCTGTTTCTTCATTTACATTGTTAATGATCTTGGGAAGAATAGCATTTACATCACAATTACTGACTCTCATTCTATTGTAGTAAGCATCATTTTGTGACTTATCACAAACAAACAAGTATTAATGAAAAATGAGACTGTTCTGAAGGTATAATCATGAATAATGAGCAAGTATATATAGAATATCTTCTTAAGGCTTAACTCGCTAGTGAATTTGATCATTCATTTATTTATTCACCACTACCTGATCCTTGGGTAGCTTTAGTTGAACATTTGGGTCAGGTCACCAGTCTGAGGATAACATGAACCAGCTGTAGACAAAGAGGAAAGTTCTACTTCAGCATGAAGTCTGTGAAATGATTTGATCAGGTTTAGGGTCAGAGTTAGGGTTAGACTGCTGTAAACAGTGGAAGTGAGCCATAATGTTAAAACTTAGTGGGCATGCACAACAGAGGTCAAGGTCAATTTTTGCCAATGGGTAGGTGGGTGGATGCATGCATACATACATATATATATTTATATACTGAGGGTGATAAATTGAATATTAATTTCAATTTAAAACCAGTGGTCTAGCATATAAAAAATCTGATAATTCAGAAAAATTGTATTACATGCGTATAAGAAGGGATGACCACTAAGTGGACATCCAATATGCTAGAAAGAGGTCTTCAACGACCAACCACAAAGAAAAATAATGTTATACGCATAGTCTTATACACATGTAATACATATATATATATATATATATATATATATA
>NC_068984.1:53130042-53144895 GCF_001194135.2 Octopus bimaculoides
ATATATATATATATATATATATATATATACATACACACACACACACGTGCATAAATACATATCTAAATATATAAAGTAATATATCAATTAACCAATTAATTAAGCTACTGAAAGATTCACTTCAACCAATCAAATCACAACCTACTGTCTTAAATGATGATAAAGAAAAACTTATAGGACTTTATAGTCTACAATATAAAAAAATATCTGTGATAGTCACAGCTGGAGAAACTTTGATAATAGGACTCCTCAATAAGAGTTGATTGAGTGCAAAGCAACTACAACTGACTTGTTTAAAGATTCACTTAGGATCTTAAGCATTTTTAATTTAACAGTAAAGTTCAAAAGCTCAAGGAAAATAATTTCACTAATGTCTTGAACAACCCTTCATCATCATCATCATTTAACATCCGTTTTCCGCACTGGACAGTTTGACAAGGGGCTAGCCAGCTGGAGAACTGCCTAGGTTCCACATCTATTTTGGCATGGATTCTACAGCTGGATGCCCTTCCTTACTAACAGAGATAGGAGTTCTCTGAACTTTGCCCAACCTATTCTTATTCAAGTGGCTATGTTTTTGGAACAACCTCCACCACTACTAACTGGGTCACCTAAGTAATGGAAACTATCTACAACTTCTAAGGATGCTCCACAACATTTGAGGGAATCTATTTCTTTATACATTCCTGGTGTTTAATGCACTTGCACATCTTTCACCACATGAAAAGACTAATTTCTCTGTTAGTCTCCCAGTGATACCTCTACACCTCTTACATGTCCATAGCTTTCTCCTGACACCTTTTCTACATATTGAGTAGGGCCATCTCTTGCACCAGTTTATAGTACACATTTTATTCAATAATTAGAACAGATCAATTTATACATCTGTTAGCCATTAACATTATTTCACAAAAGGGCAAGGTGCAGTGTTAAATTCCACAGTTTGACTTGATACAATAGTGCATATATGGTTGAATAATTGATATGGTCTTGTTTGTCCTATTCTGAAGAAGACCAAAACACCATCTCTTATACACAGACAATATTTCTTAATGCACATCAGGTGAATGCAATTTTGAAACTGCTCCACCAATATCAAGCCATCCACAAGTGAGGAAACTCCAGAAGTAGTATTTTACTGTTGCAGATGCACATGATACACCCAACTGCTGCAACAAAAGGTCTGTTGTCAGCTCTCACTGGTGGCTCCACAAACTGTTCACATTTAGCAATGTGCCACCTCCTGGACAATGGTACTAGCAGGCCAGTTAAATTTGATAGGTTAATAAACAACCAATCCATCTAACTTTAAACTGTCATTATTGAGCAAACATGGTCGAAGGTATTCCATCTTATTTTTTTATATGTATATCAAAGCCTATATCATTTAATGTGTCCTCTTAGTTACTATTTCTAGCATGTTGACTATCTGCCCAGGAGCTTCTTTGCTGCCACATATATTATGGCATTTGAACCTCAAGGGTATGCTCTAGCACTTGCCACCATCTATATCTCTCTCTTCCTTTATTCAACCATCCCATTTATATTCTGATCCCTGTTCCTTGTGAGTATGCCCAGCATTTTGCCACCATCTCTATCCTGCTGTTTCCCACTCTCTCTCCTTCTCCTGCACTCCCCTCTGTCTTCATTCCTGATCTTTCTCTCTCTGGCCAGGTAACCTTGTACTTTTTCTACAGCAAGATACCTGTATCTGTCTCACTACAACCTTTTCGTCATCCAACACAAGATCACCTCTTCCAATGCCTCCTCCCCTCTTGAAAGTTTTTTTTTTGTCTTGCAAGTACTTGGTGACCCTGTCAGTGCAGGTGCCACTTAAAAGCACCCAGTCCAAACTGTAAAGTGGTTGGCATTTGGAAGGGCATCCAAATGTAAAAACCTTGCCTGTGCTTGTGCCACGAAAAAAGCACTACTAAGTCCACTCTGTTGAGTGGTTGGGGTTAGGAAGGACATCCAGCTGTAAAACTCCTGCCAAAACAGTCATAGAAACCTGGTGCAGGCTTCGGCCTAGCTGTTTCTTGTGAAACCATCCCACCCATGCTAGTATGGAAGGTAGACGTTAAATGATGATGATGATGATGATTGCAGCAGTGACCACCCTCTTTTGTTATGTGCATGTCTGGGACTACATTAACCATTTATCATTTCCTTATTTAAGACTGAAGGGTTTGGTTGTAGGGACATTTGGTTGTCATTTCAGCTTCATTAGTTTATACTATAAACTGGTATAACACTGCTCTAAACAACAGTTACACTAAGTTCAATACCACCTACAAGGAAAGTAACATGTAACAAAATGGTGTTGTGTCCATAGAGATGTTTGTGTCTCATCTATTTATTGCCTTAAAACTAAGAATAAATATTAGCTAAATAGATCGTGGAGCTTTTCAAGCATCTATGTGGCTGCTTGACTTACTAGAAATAACAACCAAATCTTCTTTAAATCACTCACAACTACTGTCTTAAAAAAAAAAATTAATAAACACACTCATTGAATCATGTCATTTTAAATAAGTTATGCTTGGAATAACAATGGGATGTTCATAGAATAGCGGGAATCTCACTGCTCATAGATATGCTTTGGCAAGGTTGATATGGAGCTAAACAGCAAACAACAATTACCAGATTGTCCATGAAGAGACAAATAAAAAAAAAATATGATTTAATCTCTAGTTATGTTAAATACTCTATGCTTTATTAGGTTATCATTCCTCTTGTAATCATTATATCATTATAGCCCTACATCCTTGGACCACTTTTTATACATTATTATGTCATATCACACAACCTCATCATTATTATACAAAGCTATTTCTTCATAGGTCCCTACCTCATATACAGAGCTATGTCATTACACCACCTACAGTGACATAGCTAGAGTGTGTACCCCTGGTGCAGGCCTTGAGTTTTCTGCTCACCTCTTAGGCCTTCAAGTCCATACAGGCTTCTACAGCAGACCAACAGTGCTGTCTCCATAAAAACATTGCTTAGGATAAACTGCACCTCAATACTTTATACTACTAACCACCTCTTATACATACAGAACTGTGTCATTATATAACAGCTTATACAGAGAGCTATGTCATTAGAGTACTTCTTGCAGAGTATTATGAGGCTTTATCAAAAAGTTCCCAGGCTAGTTCGGTTGCATCCCAACAGATGACAGCACATGGTTGTGTGCACAGTGAGAGCTAGCAGTGACCTTCATGAGGCAGTGTACTGAGTGACATCACTGTATTTACTTTGCAAGTTGTGAAATTTGTGTTTTTGTGATCATGTGTATGCTGTAGTCAGCGATTTCTGTCATGGACAGGAAGTTGGAACAAAGACCCAACATGAAATTTTGCATTAAACTAGGGAAGTCTGCTACAGAGACACTGAGCATGCTTCAGCAAGATTACAGCAATGAGGCAATGGGTGACATGCAATGTTTTGAGTGGCATGGGTGCATGACAGAGCTGCAGGTCAGTCAAGAGCATACTCATTGTCTTTTTCAGCATCCGCAGTATTGTGCATCGAGAATTCATCCCCCAGGGCCAGACTGTCAGTCAGGAGTTCTACTGCAACATTTCAAAGTGTTTGAGGGAGGATATTTGGCAAAAGTGACCATATCTGTGGAGCGTGAAGAATTGAATTCTTCATGACGACAATACACCATCACCAAACTCCCCTCACTCATGAGTTTCTCACCAAAAACAATATGACATCACTTCCGCACCTGCCCTATTCACCAGATTTAGCATCTGCAGACTTCCATCTCTTCCCCAAGATGTAAAAGCAATCCAAAGGTCAGTTTTAACACCGTTATCAAGATCCAGAGAAAATTGCAGAAGGTCTTTAACTTGCTAATGGAAAACGACTTCCAAGCAGGATTCCAAAAGTGGGAGGAATGCTGGAACCAGTGTATTGCTGTATAAAGGTGACTATTTTGAAGGAGATGATGGTAAAACTTAGGTAAAAAAGTTATTTTTGATTAAACATAACTAGTCCAAGAACTTTTTGATACCACATCGTATGCCATTACAATTCATGTATATAGCACTTACATAGCAAGTTAACTTTGGAAATCATTATCAGACTAATTAACTTCCGTTGCATTTAACTTCTGTTAACTCAAGTTGTTGCAATGATCTTTAGGCTCAAAGACTTCAAGTCCAAGGGCCTCATCTACTGCAGCCCCTCGGTTGATGCACTTTGAGCAGGCATCAACAAAAGGCTTAGAACCCTCCTGGAGGATGAGGAATGCTAGCTGGCTGCTGCCTTCCACCCCAGGTTTTGCCTCGTCTGGTTGGATAAATATGACAACACCAAGGTTGTCAAGGTGAGGAAAAGCATGGAGGGTAAGGCTGAGGAGGCCATGAGGCAGCAGTCTGACAAAGTGAGCCGCAACAACGGAAAGAATGAGGATGACTTCTTCAGTGGTGTCACCCAACCAAAAGAGAGGAGCAGGAGCCACAGGCCACTCAAGGACAAGGCCCAGAATTTGGTCAAGATCTGGCTGGAGACCAACTCCAAAGACTTGCTGACAGATGCTGCCTTCTTGGGTGAGCAAGTGTTGACGGACATGTTCATCAAGTTCAACACAGCCATCCCCTCGAGTGCTGCAGTGGAGCATTTGTTCTCTATGAGTAAGGACAATATGAGGGCCAAGAGATCATCTCTGTCTGATGAAAACTTTGACATGCTAATTTTCATGAAGGGCAACATGAATCTCATGAACAAAATGAAGAACAAAAAGAAGAAAAATTAAATTATGTATATATTGTGTATTACATTTTTTATTTTTATTTTTTTACAGCCACTTTATCAATAAACTTTTTTAGTTTAATACTAATATTGTTTCATTTCAGTGTTTTTTTTTTACCTTTTTCTGGTTCTAAAAGCCTTTAAAAACCTAAAAAAAAAAAGGGCAAAAACTATGAAATCAGCCTTTTTTAGGTCTTTTAAGAGTTAAAATTATTTAACCAGCATTTTTAAACTCTAAATAAAAAAAACAAAACAAAACAAAAAAACTATAGTTTCAGGGTTCTAAGGCCCTTAAAAAGGCCAAATAAGGCTGGTTTTATAGTTTTGGCATTTTTTAAAGGTATTTTTGGAGCAAAAACTGATTTTTTGTTTTTTTCTATAATAAAAAGCAATGTTAATGGTTTATTGATAACTTCTGTTACATTTTTAAAGAATTAACTGATTAACAATTATCAAAGTTAACTTTTTGGTTAATGGATTAACAGTTAACAAAGTTAACTTTTCGATTAATGGTGCCCACCTTTGCACATCTCAGAATCTCCCATTGATAAGAAAAAAATGTAGTCACAATTTATTGCACAAGTGCAAATAATTATAATGTATTTTTCAATCTAAAAACAATTTACCCACTGAAATTCTTAAATTTTCTTTTGTAAACCAGAAGTTTTCTACATAGTTATTGAATCTATTAGAAATAGTACCAAATATAACTCAAAAAACATCATGTCATTTAAAAAACAAAAGGAAGACCACAATGGAATATGTATTATTATATCCAAGAATGTGAAGTCAAAATGCTAACTTGAACATATAAAGAGCACGGGGTGCTACTTTAGCATGCAGTCTACCACTGTATCCATATTCTATGCTGTGAAAATCCTGATCTGGGTTAGGATTAGCATTAAAGTTAAGGGTGGGGTTAGACTGCACACTAAAGTGTAAATGGCCAGGTAGATTACATGTTAAAGTAGCACCAAACATAACCTATATCATTTTTCATCTTTAGGATAAAGTATCCTCAAAAAAAAAAAAAAAAGACTATCTCAATGTACATTTTATCAAATTTAGTTACAGGCTAAGTTTTATGTCCCACATAACTCTTTTTCAAGATACCATCGTTTACTTTACACCATATTTGCTCCGATTCTACGTATAGAAATCTCAGACACCTTTCATTGGGCTCATGACAGCTTAGTTTCACCAAACAACACCAAGACACAATCACAGGAAAGCTTTGACATGTAAAACACTCAAAACCCTTGTAAGTAATGGGACTAAGAATTTCTGATAATCAATTGTGTCAATCCCATACATCTATAACAGCTAAATCTGCACCAAGACTAGCTTTCCTCTTTAGGTCCACAATATATTTCACCTTTGATCAGTTACAGATTTGGCAGCTATTTATAGCAAATAGAGTGGCTAATAAAATGCACTGTTGTCGGCCCTTCCTTAATTAATAAACCACACAAACCTTACAAATCAAAGAGGTAACGGGGAAATATTATAGGATTTGCCTATCTCCAGAAAATGAAATAGTTATTTAACTATATAAAAAGACTAGCAAAAAGTAACACTGAAGATGTTACATAACTGTCTTCTTTCTATTAATGTATGACTGATAAGCACAAGTTTTGTGTACTTTTCTCTATATAGTACTCGATTCCCCATTCCCAATTTTAATATCAGGAGAGAAGATTAGAAACTACTTGACTTCTCCAAGTGAGATAATACTATTTGTAAATATAGTGAAGAAAGATTAATTTTATCTCATATCAATATGCTTAATGTTGATAATTTTGAACTAAATTCTGAAAATTATGTAAGCAAAAACATATTCCTAAAAATGAATATTCTCTCAGACGGCATATTACATGAAACTAGTAACCTAGAAAGGAAAAATATCAGGGAATACTATTTGTTGATGTATAATATTTACTTGTAATAGTAACTATTTATTAGCAGCATAATTTCAATTGTTTAAAAATGAAAAAAGTCTTGAGCACTTCTTAATATCTAAACATCTTATGGCAACTAAAATATAGAAATTTCCAGCTTGTACAAAGTAGACTTCTGAGAAGCAGAAAAATCGAGGCATTATTCTATTGTTTATAAAATCAATTAAAAAGTTCACTTCTTTCAAATTGAATTTAAATTAAGCCAGCATAGTAGTACCGATGTGTTAAGTTGCAGTATATTTATTTACTATTGATATTACAGCGTACCATGTAAAAACGAAGTGTCTGGAAAGTATTACTTTACAAGCAACACGTTATACAAATCAAAATTCTACCCGGATTTACATGTAAAGAAAAAAAAATGAATTCCACATTTCAAAGCCCAGTGCGTATCTCGAAACCTATTTGTTTATAATGTACAAAGAATTCCGGGAGTTAGTAAGAACTGTGATTCAGTAATTATAGAATATCTAGTTGAAGTATGTCGAAGAACAATGGATCTCGACGAAAAGTTGACGACTGCTTGCTCTAGTAACATCGTTGATAAACAATAGAACATTGTGTCGCAGCCCGTTTTGTTTTGTGTTCTTATTTCTGTTCATATAATAACAGTGAAACCTCCTCCAGATTTACTAAGGTAAGGGAGATATGGTGATATTCATGCCGTTTTCCAAATGTAATTTGGTAAAAAGAAAATTAAGTCGCATATTTGTTTCGCTAAATATTTACCAGCATCCCACATTTCCCGCCGTATTTTTTCTAGTGATAACAACAAATGAACATTGATAATATTGATCGAGACAAAAGAATAATCTAAGATATAAATCCTTAAATTTATACGAAGAGGGACTAATATAATTACGGAATTAATCAAAGAAGTTTATGAACAGAATCCTTTTTAAAAAATATTAACTATGAAAGGCAAATCCTAATAACCAGAGTACAGCAGGCTTTCTTAGATTAAATAAAACAACGAAGGAATATTAATAAGGGAGAGAGCTAGTTGTCTTACTCTGTTCTATTTCCATGTTAATGAGAAAACTATAATTTGACAGACTATCCATCAGTTTACCTCGCCACCCCATCTTGCCTGTCAATTATCTATGTTGTAAAGACAGGAGTCTCAGTCGATGTAGCTTTCACTGTTGTCGGAGAAACAAACAGAACAAAGGAAAGAAAACAATCATATGGACGGACAGCTATGAGATTAACTGTGAACTTTCTGGACTTTAATTGATTGACTGCTCAGTTGTAGAATAAGTAGCACAATGGCCTAAAGTTAGTTTAGTTGTTCAAACGAGGAGAAAATATTTCAGTTATACTTACTGGTGTAGAGGTGATGGCGTGTGATGGCGAAACAAAATTACATCGTGTGAAATAGTATCAGCCATGTCCGAAGGTTAATTTTCTTCGAGCTAAAATTAACTGAATTCAAGTTGGAAATCAAAATATTCATTTGATATAAAAAGAGGCTTGCATGATGTTGTTCAAAACAAGCTAGACATTAAACTGTTATTCAGTCCAGATAGTTTGTCTCCTTGCCAATATTTAGAGGCGAACTACTATTTAACTGAAAGTCTCCTCTTTCTTATTGTTAAGGTGTGCAGCGAGAGACAAATTGAAAGAGCAAAGATTCCGGAGAATCTAAAAGAGGAGAGCAAGGTGTAAGGGGAAGCTGAAAGCTATGTAGATAAATGGTAGTAGCTGCTGACATCGTAATAGATATACAGTAGCAGAAACATGGTATTATCATGGGAATGTATACAGAGAATCTACATTTCAGTCAGATATGGAATCAAAACTATCACATCTCATTAGATGGAATTGTTAGCTGTGCTGTGTTGATTTTTTTTTTTTTAACATTCACACCTTTCAACAACATATTTAAAGCTTTAGACAGTAAATCTGAAATTTTCATGTTCTATCTGAATTTTAAATTTTATATCTAGCTAAAAATTAAATTACTGTTTCAAAAATAATTTTACTGTGACCTTAAATGTTACTGAAAAAAAACCTCACTTCTGTTCTCTCTAACACATATGGGCACAAACACACTCACACATCTTTTAATAAATTAGATACAATCTTTTCTGATGTAAGGAAAGCTGTCTTTTCAACATTAACTATTAATTTCTGAAATATTAAGTGTTCCATGATAATAATTTCCAATATATATATAACCATCTACTTATAACACTATATCTCCAAATAGAAAGCTGAAGACAGCATCCATCTATGAAGTTATCAGCAATTAATCTGTGGTGGAGTAAGAAATTCATGGTAATAAGCTTTATTACAGCAATACATGAGTGTTAAATATGGGTGCAGGACAGCCAAAGCCCCAAGGGAAATTTTGTAGAAAGAACTTGTATGCCGGTCAGAAGGACCCTTCCTGTTTTGAAGCAACAGACATAACCCACTGTACACTTTAATGCCATTATCTGGATCTTTGACTATCTTCAGTTGTGTCTACACTCTTGCCAGACATTCAGTCAGAAGTTTACTTCCTCCTACCAGAGGCCCTGCCCTTTTTCCTCAGACTTGGTCATTATAAAAAATAAACAAATAAAAATTACTGGCTTACTTAGAAGCTTGCTAGTTATAAAACTCTGCTAGCGACATCAGCTAGGATGATTCTTTTATATCACTGACAATCTGTCCAAGTCAGTTGTCATATTATAACCGCATTGAAAGCAAGGTACATGTCAAGTTGGTGTGTCTGTATTTATCTATCAAGAAACCAAGATATACTTCATAAACTTTATCATTCTCACAGTATTGCACTCTCATATCTCTTTTACTGAGAACATTAGTATCAGGATCCACTTAACCCTTTTACTACAAAATCTAGATATATCCGCCCAAAATTTAATTGTTTAACTACAAAAAGCAGTTTTATACACCAACCTATCTTGTGTTGAGGAATGTCTTGTTTTAAAGTATTTTTTGTTGTGGCTGTGTGGTAAGGAGCTTGTTTCCCAACTATATGGTTCCAGGTTCAGTCCCACTGTGTGACACCTTGGGCAAATGTCTTCTACTATAGCCTCAGGCCAACCAAAGCTTTGTGAGTGGATTTGGTAGACAGAAACTGAAAGAAGCCCATTTTATATGTGTGTGTATTTATGTGTGTGTGTCTTTGTCTCTGTGTTTGTCCTATCACCATTGCTTGACAACTGATCCCTGTAACTTCACAGTTCAGCAAAAGAGACTAATAGAATAAGTACTAGGCTTACAAAGAATAAATCCTGGGATCGATTTCTTCAACTAAAACCCTTTAAGGTGGTGCTCCAGCATGGCCATAGTCAAATGACTGAAACAAATAAAAGAACATGTCAAGTTTATTGAGGTAACATGACTTACAGAAAATACCAATTCTATTTTTTGGTAAATATTATACATCAATACTGGAATAACCATGAAATTTAATTTCACAATTAAAGGGTTTATTCGCATTTACTGCCTCTGTAATCCAAAAGTTGGTAACAGAAGCGACCAATCAACTGACTTCAAATTATAGTAACACACTGTACTAGCACTCCATTGGTCATGATGTCAAGTGTTCCAGTTAATCCAATCAATAGAACAGCCTTCTCATGAAATTATCATGCGAGTATATGAGCACTCCACAGGCGTATGCACCCTTAATATAGCTATCAGGTAGATTCAGTGTGACACAGAATCTTTGAATTATACGTGCAACACATTTTTGCCAGCTGAGTGGGCTGGAACAACGTAAAATAAAGTAACTTGCTCAAGGTTATAATGCACCACAGGGAATCGAATTCATGACTTTACAATCGTAAGCCAAAAACCCTAACCACTAAGCCAGGCACTTTCATGGCACGCTGTACAGATGCTCAGTTTTACCAATTAATGTTTTAATTTTTGTAAAAATATTTTGCATTTCTTCATGCAAAAATTTCGAAATCTTTACATCAAAGAACCTAAAATATACCAAACTTTC
The DNA here is from genome assembly GCF_001194135.2 of Octopus bimaculoides. Classification (NCBI taxonomy): domain Eukaryota; kingdom Metazoa; phylum Mollusca; class Cephalopoda; order Octopoda; family Octopodidae; genus Octopus; species Octopus bimaculoides. Next base: position 53,140,729 of record NC_068984.1, read on the forward strand.
TTGGACCAATTCTTCCAGAAATTAACTGATGAGCTAACCATCTCTGAATTATAAGGTGCATCACTGGGATAATCCTCTAACCCAATAATTCACTAAACAGGTACCAATCACTTCTTTTTGAATCTCATCAACAGCAAATGCACTTAAGCAGCTGAGTATTCAAATGAACTAGACTTTGCTATACATATCATTTGTCCCCGTATGTTAAATGAGGTGGTATTCCCTGTTTGAAAGTGTCTCATTCCTCTGTTGATCGGATCAATTCTCTGAAGTTAAACTCATTTCCTTACTCAAAGACAGAATAGTCAAGAAGAAATGATCTGCATTTATTCTAGTTACTTTCAATTATCATTCTATCTCTATTTTTCTCTCTAACAAGCAACAGGTGACGCATCAGATTCCCGGCTGTTTTCTGCTCTCAGCTTATTTCACAAACTAATTGCATTCAAAGAAGCAACAATGAGAAAGGCATGGTATAAAATAATCTCAAAGGCTGAAGGGATCAGATCAGTAAAGAAGAATATGAACAACATTAGTAAAATGCATGCAAGAGATGACAGCAGGGTAATAGTAAAAGAGCATTTGTACAATAATGGAAAGATCAAACAGAATGAGGAAGAACTGACTGATTTGGACAAGAAGGGAGATCAGGTAAGATCTCTAAAAGATGTTGCAAAAGTGGCTGGAAAGACTAAGCATTTCTTGAGCAAAGAGTTTAACAATTTAGATTTACAAACTTGTGTCTGTCTAAACTGTAAACAAGAACATCAGAAAACCTTGATCTAAAGAAAAACATTCTTGATTTGTATACTGAACAAGAACATTCACCTACATTTGGGCTATTCTAAATAATAATACCTGAATTCATAATTCCCTTTCAAGTTATTTTTATGTCAGTCAGAGTTTGATAAAAATCTCTTCATTTCAATATTTTCCATTTTCAACCCATCATTTCTTTTATAGCCATTTTAGCATTGATGGTGATAGTTAAGAAACCCCATAGTTTGAGAAATGCTGTGTTAGTATAGCTTTCCAAGCACTTATACACTGTATCCCTAATATTAATTACTTGGGTTCCAGAAAGCTGTAAAATCAATGTTGGCTTCAACATAGCAAGAATCTGGCTCAGAGGTTTTAGAGTGTTGGGCTTACAATCATGAGGTAGTGAGCTTGGTTCCTGGACTAGGCTGTATGTTGTGTTCTTGAGCAAGTCACTTTATTTCACATTGCTCCAGTTACTCTGCTGTAGAAATGTGTTGCAACGTCACAGGTGCCAAGCTGTATCAGTCTATACCCTTCCCTTGGACAACATTGGTGATGTGGAGAGGAGAGATTGGTATATATGGGTGACTGCTGTTCTTCCACAAAACAACCTTACCTGGATTTGTGCCTCAGAGAACTTTCTAGGTCTAATCCCATGGTCACTTGTGACCAAAGGGAGTCTTTACCCTCTCTATCAATAGAACAATAAAGATCAATCTTCAACCTTCGAGTCATTGCTCTATCCTTAATTCAAACATTTTAGTTAACTTTCTAGTTTAATTAGAAATTTAAGGTATCGTGTTTTCATGTTTCCCAAACTAAGATTAGATCAAAGCTGTGTGAGTCAAATGATTATTTCCTCATTGCAATATTTATTCAAAAGTTCAATAAAAGTAACAGGCCTGCACTAGTGAAAGAACCTTCTTGAGCATTATACTTAATCTAGATCTATAAATTCCATTATATTGTTCACATTGTCTAAAAAATCTGAGAATTACAAAGTGAAATAACAACATTTAAGACAGTTTGAATTGCAGGGAGCCATAAGCATTGCATCATAAACAAAGACAGGCCAGATAACATCATGGACAAACAGAGAGGAATTCTGCCCTATGAACCATATCCAAAACAAGAGGATAAATTGTCACTGTATCAACAGCTCTTATTACAGTTAGCTAGACTTGCTTTACAAGAGCCTCTGATGTAGGTGCATTTGCAACTATAGCTCGTAGCTGCTTATTAAAAATAATCATTTTCTGGTAAAAATAATATATTTGTACTTTTTCCAGATTAAATGAGTGAGAATTGGTAGATGTCTCAAAACAAAATTTACAATATGAATTTAAAAATAAGTAATATTTTAACTATTCATAAAAGACTGTTACTATTTAAATTAAGCAACAGTACATGAATCTAAATATACAATATCTCAATGTTACAGCAGCCATATTTTATCATAATCATTATCGTTATCATCATTATTTAAATTTCCCTTTTCCATGCTTGCATAGACTGATGGAATTTATGTTATGAAATTTAACCAGTTACTCTAGGATCTCAAGATAAAATTACATATATTTCTATAATGACTAAACTAGCTTTGACATCCATAAAAAAGGTATAATAGAGCATGATCAATAAACTCATTATTTCTATCAGAAATTGCTCTAGCAACACCATAATTTACAATAGTTGATTGTGGATTGGTGGAAGAGTGATGGCCTAGATTTTATAATTGATTAGCCTTCAGCTTGAGTTCAAAACCTTTAACTGTGATCAATAAAATGATTTTCAACTAAAAATAACACTTATGTGACCCCCTCAATCACCTATGACCCCAAGCATTTATAACATAGAGAAATTAGTAATAAATAAAACAGACCATATCTAACTCTACTAAGCTTTCAGAATATATGTCTGTGAACTAAGCTAACAAAACCTTTTCAACATCAAATTGTTAATAGCTCCAAATAATTTCTCCTCTACAGATTATGCTGAAAGCTCATGGTGTACCTTATCAGTGGCCCCAGAATCATTAATATTTTAATATAAACACTATATATTTGTAACACTATCATCATCATCATTGTTTTAATGTCCATTTTTACATGTTTGCATGGGTTGGATGAATTCATTGAGGCAGATTTTCTACGGCTGGATGCACTTCCTGTTGTCCGTCCTCATCTGTTTCCAAAGCAGAGTAATATTTCCCTATAGTCAGACATGCTTCCACATAAGACTGGAAATGAAGGACACTGCTTGTATGATGGTGATGCTCATTTACAACTATTGCATGATGTCAAGACAAGATTACACAAACATCCACCCACACATCCATGAACACACACACACACTCACACACACACACACACACACACATGTGAGTGCGTATGGCCTAGTGGTTAGGGTGTTACGCACATGATTGCAAGATCATGGTTTTAATTCCTGGACTGGGTGATGCACTGTTTCTTGAGCAAAACACTTCATCTCAAGTTGCTCTGCACTCACTTCAACACCTGATATGTGGTGCACTGTGCACCTGTTCATGTAGTGTCAATCTGATGGAGGGATTAAGCTAATGTACACGTACATTTAATCACCATAAACAAATCATTTGTACAGGTTGTTCAACCAAAACCGAACACTTAGACATTGTCTTCGATGGGCGGCCCCATCATATATATTTGTTTGTGTGTGTATGCATGTATGTATGTATATGTGAAGGCACATGGCTTAGTGGTTAGGGTGTTGTACTCACAATTGCAAGATCATAGGTTCGATTCTCAGATGGGGCATTGCGTTGTGTTCTCGAGCAAAAGCACTTCATTTCACATTGCTCTGTGATCATTTCATCATCTGACATGTGACAGATGGGGCACCTGTTGTGTTAATGTTGATCTGATGGAGGGAGTGAGCTTATGTGTACACAAACATTTGATCACTATAAACAAATCATCTGTGAGGTTGTTTGACAAGAAATTGCTGAACCCTCATACATCGTCTAACAACAGAAGAGTCCTGAATTTTGTAAATCTCTGAAGAGGCCTAGTGAATCATGCATGTACCCCCATTACATCATTTTCATCTACTAATTACTCCAGCGTACTGGAGCTACAGAGATAGAATGGGGCATGCCAAAGCTAGGCCAAAACAGCTGTAAGATTTTGTCCCTTCTCCAATTGCTAAATGCCCTTTAAATTTGAAATCTTAATTGTTGATATGGCATGGTATGTCATAAGTGTCTGTATATTGTCTTTTTTGTCATTTTGGTTATAAAATAAACAGATTAATCAACGGAATACAGTGTCTGCAAGTTGATGAGTACCTTATATTCCCCTCCATTTTCTTATTGTTATATATATATATATATATTTCTTTTCAGGTACACGACACTGCTTTTCCCCT
>NC_068984.1:53144905-53149093 GCF_001194135.2 Octopus bimaculoides
GATAATATTGTTCCCTTTTGGAGGCATCAACAATGAGAGGCCACTGGGAGATAGCAAGCAAACAAACAAGGGACCAAACATGACAAAATGTGAACATAAAAGCAAAAATGAAATAAATATACATTATACAAACAAAATGATATAAAATAAGGCCTTGCAGCTCAAGACAAGTCATATAGCAAACAGACAAAGGACAGAGATGAAAACAAACACAACAGAATGTGAACATAAACAAAATGAAATAAATATACATTATACAAACAATGAAATAAATATACACTATAAAAACATGCACGTTTTTATCTTGTGTGTGTGTATGACGTGATTGACAGAACCATGAAGTTCAGTGTCCAGTTCAATTGTGTGGTATTTTGGACAAGTGTGTTTTACTATAGACTAAGTGAGATCCAAGCTCTGAGTGAAACTGGATACATGGAAACTGAATGGGATCCCATCAGATGGATTGTACCTGTAATTCGAAGGGCCAGCCTTGCTACCTATTGTGTCATACTGATTCAGTCTGAGAACTACATTAGGATACATGTGTCAGTAAGAATACAAGGACCAAAAGAACAAAATAAATGAAAATCTTTTGTGTGAATTGTTTTAGATGGTGACTAATTGTGGTAATTGGATTTATATTGCCTTCCTTTCTATCACGAGGAGTCTTGTGGAGCAAAGGTACTGTGTGAGTAAGAGATGCATTCTGCTGCAGTAGTCTACCGGATACCCACTGAATTGGGATCTGCCTGACAAATTGTCCATCCACCAGCTTTCATTGGCCAGTGTTAGGTAAAAGGCACCACTGATGACTGGAATAAATTATAATTACTATTGGGGATTGTCTCCAGAAAAGATAATGCCATATTGGAAGTGACTGCTTTGAAAGTGAACATAAAGCAATGAAGTTTTGCAGAACGAGGCTTTGATGGAGGGAGGAAGGTCAACAACAAGAACTTTTGGACCCAACTGTGCTTTGCTTCTTATATCTTTCTAGCTAGATTTCTTTTAGCTCAAAAATAGTCTTATACAGCAAAATTTATTCATAAATTCTACTGTATAAGCCTATCTTTATCCATATCTTAAAGCAGTCATGGGCAACATGCAGGCTATGGGACTTTCTGAATGGCATGCCAACAAAATAAATTACCTTGAATGTTTTTAGTAATGTGGCTCACCTGATGATAAACCTGTATCATGCAGCTTGCTTCTCCAGAAAAGTTGACCATACCTGTTGTAAAACATGAAAATATATTTAATGGAATCAGATTCTCAACACTGAGAGATATCAAAAATGTGTGTCTGTAAAATACAAAAACCACTTACAGATTAATTTAAATTTGGGTAGATAGATCAATTGGTCTTAATTTGAGCAGATTATAACTCAGCTGGTCAAACAACTGAATGATTATTGCTGACAAAGATCATTCACTTACTTGATGGGAGATCCATCATCAATTAGAACTACTCTGATGAGTAACAAAAGAAAAAAAAGAAGCATACTTCCTGAAAGCATGTCAGTCTCATTGGAGCCAAGCAATACTGAGTGGTTGAAAATGTGAAAGAGAGAGCCAATGAATAAGGTGCAAGATACACACACACACTCTTTTACTCATTTCAGCCATGCTGCCGTGGTCATGCTAGAGCACCATCATGGTCTTTCTGACTTCCTCATTCTGGGTGTTTCACATCACCATAAATAAAAAATACACATTAAATACAGGACTCATCTCTGTGTGTTTACGTATTCTTCACTTGTTAGTGATGTCTTGTACTTAATGTACATCTTTTATTTATTTTTATAACTGAGCACCACGCAGCCTTGTCCAGGTTTGGCAATAAGTATAGTAAAGAATTCCGGGTAGGGGTAGGGGTCCACCAAGGATCATTCTTCAGCCCTCACTTATTTATCATAGTCCTCCAGGAAATAACAGAGGAATTCAAGACAGAATGTCCCTGGAAGCTTCTCTATGTTGATGACCTTGCTCTAATAGCTGAATCACTATCAGAATTAACGGCAAAGTTTCAGATGTGGAAGCAAGGTCTAAAATCAAAGGGCCTTAGAATCTATCTAGCAAAAACCAAAGCCTTAATAAGTAGGAAGGCAGACAAATCACAGATCTCTTCAGGTAGATGGCCCTGCTAGATCTGTAGAAAAGACGTAGGTAGAAACTCCATAGGATGTACCTGGTGTACACTATGGACACATAAGAGGTGCAGCAATATTAAAGGAAGGCTAACTGGGAACATAGTTTTTGCATGTGTCAAATGCTCGGGGGCAATAAATACTGAAAATGTGCAGAAAACAGCTTCTGTCACATGTCAGGGAGAAAAACTAGAAGTAGTTGATAGATTCCATTACCTGAGAGGTTAGCTGCTAGAATAAGAATAGCCTGGGCAAAGTTCAGAGAGCTCCTACCTCTGCTGCTAACAAAGTAAAAAGTAGACTGTATGACGCATGTGTGCAAACAGCCATGCTACATGGCAGTGAAACATGGGCTGTGACTGCACAGGACATGCGTAAGCATGCAAGAAATGAAGCTAGTATGATCTGCTGGATGTGTAATGTTAGTGTGCATACATGATAGAGTATGAGTATGAGAGAAAAGTTGAACTTAAGAATCATCAGGTGTAGTGTGCAAGAGAGATGACTGCATTGGTATGGTCATGTGTTGCGTATGGATGAGGACAGCTGTGTGAAAAAGTGTCACACTCGAGCAGTAGAGGGAACCAGTGGAAGAGATAGACCCAGGAAGACCTAGAATAAGGTGGTGGAGCATGACCTTTGAACATTTGGCCTCATGGAGATATGCTGTGCTTGAGATGACCTACCAAGCCAAGTGAGATCGTAACTGTGGCCTATGCCACTGCAGCATAACTGGCCCATTTAAGAGTACTCTTCAATCATTAGGCAATAAACTGTGTTTGCGAAGACCTGTTTAGTCAAGTGAAGTCATTGTTGTGGCTCATGCCAGTGCTGCTTGACTGGTACCCATACCAGTAGCGCATAAAAAGCATCATTTGAGCGTGGTTGATGCCAGGGCTGCCTGACTGGCTCCCTTGCTGGTGGCACGTAAAAAACACCATTCAAGTGTGGTCGATGCCAGTACTGCCTGACTGGCCCTCGTGCCAGTGGCACGTAAAAAGCACCCACTACACTCTCGAAGTGGTTGGCATTAGGAAAGGCACCCAGCTATAGAAACTCTGCTAGATCAGATTGGAGCCTGGTACAGCCTTCTGGCTGCCAGTCCTCAGTCAAACTGTCCAACGCAAGCCAGCATAGAAAGCAGATGTTAAACAATGATGATGATGATGATATATATATATTCATTTATATATATATGTTTGTATATGCTTAATTTTGGGGAAACTTTATTATTTCAATTAAGTATTAGGTTGTCAAGAAAGTTCTTGTGGTTTTTAACCTTTAAATTCAGATGCACATATCTCGACTCAAACAAAACACTATTAATCGAAATAAACACCATCAGAATCAACACACTTTTGCCAATGCGAAACAAGTTTATTTATGCCAGTAGCATGAAAATCCTGCGTTCTTGTGGCGATGAAGTCGTTGAAGGCATGTTTGGCATTGTCTTGGTTTTTGAAGCATTTCTCAAGTAGGAAGTTGTTGAGATGCTTGAAAATGTGGTAGTTGGTAGGCGAGAGGTCTAATGAGTAAGGCAGATGAGGCAGAGTTTCCTAGCCCAATTCATACAACTCATAGCCCAATTCGTGCAATTTGAGCATTGTTGTAGAGAAGAATTGGTCCTTTTCTATTGACTAATACTGGCTGTTGTTGTCAGAGTTTCTTATGCATTTCATCCATTTGCTGACTGTACTTCTCCGCCGTAATGGTTTCGCCTGGATCCAAAAAGCTGTGAGGGATGAGACCAGCTGCAGACCACTAAACAGTCACCATGACCTTCTTTCCGTGCAACTTTGACTTCAGGAAGTGTTGTGGAGCTTCGTCGGCGTCCAACTACTGAGCTTAGCATCGCTGGTTGTTGTAAAGAATCCACTTTTCATTGCAAGTCACAATCCGGTCAAGGAACGGGTCATTTTTGTTGCATAAAAGAAGGGAACAGCGTTTTCTTTGGTTGTCATTCAATTCGTACGGCATCCATTTCTGAAGTTTTTTTTTTTTTTTCTAATCTCTTTCAAGTGGTTGGAAATTGTATATGTTAT
>NC_068984.1:53149103-53149924 GCF_001194135.2 Octopus bimaculoides
TTGTCATTCAATTCGTACGGCATCCATTTCTGAAGTTTTTTTTTTTTTTTCTAATCTCTTTCAAGTGGTTGGAAATTGTATATGTTATGTCTAATTCAGAAGCAAGCTCTCGAACAGTTGTGCGTGGATTGGCTTCGACTAAAGCTCTTAGTTGATCGTTACCAACATCTGATGGCCGACCACTACGCTTATCATCTTCAAGACTCTCGTCGCCGCTATGAAATTTCTTAAACCACCATTGTGCTGTACATTCATTAGTGGTTCCTGGGCCAAACACATCGTTGATATCATGAGCTGTTTCAGCAGCTTTTTGGCCTAGCTTGAACTGGAATAAGAAAATTGTGCGAATTTGCTTTTTGTCCATGTTGTATTCAATGTTGTGTAAAAAATGTCTTAATTATTCAATAAGAAAAAGAGTAACATCATTAGATAGAGCAGAATATAGACTTTAAAATGATATATAAAGTCAAAGTAATTTAACAAAAATAATTTGAAAATACATCATTTAAAACCAAAATTAAGAATTCCGTAAGAACTTTCTTGACAACCTAACATATCATATATATATATTATTGGACTGCAGCCATGCTAGGGCAACACCTTGAAGAGTTTAGTCAAGCAAGTCGACCTCAGGACTTATTTCTAAAGCCTGGTACTTATTTCTAAAGCCTGGTACTTATTTCTAAAACATGGTACTTATCTGATCAGTCTATTATACCAAACTGGTTGTCAAGTGGTAGTAAGATACAAACATAAGCACAAAGACAGACAGACAGACAGACAGACAGACAAACACACACACACACACACACACACACACA
>NC_068984.1:53151488-53159392 GCF_001194135.2 Octopus bimaculoides
TGATGATATGCATATATATATAAATATACATATTATGTATATATTTATATATATGTGTGTGTGTGTGTGTGTATATATATATATATATATATATATATATATATATATTATTTATATTATTATTTGATTGAATGCCATGCATCCATTTCCAAGTAAGTTTATTTCTATATATAATATGTATATATATATATATATACATCCAGGGTGGTATGGGTAAATTGTCACCATTTTATATTTTTAATTTCGCGCATGTGCATTGTTTGTTTTTGATCTTGTTGACTACACAGTACAGTAGGGTCAGTTGGGCACCGTCTGTGAGTAAAACAGCACCGTGACACAATTCACTCTGACGGAAATTTGGAAATGACATGCTGTACTACTTGGCATTCATGTTGGAAGCTCCAATACGAACATTTCAGAGTGTTTGGGTGTTGATCTGAGGATAGTGCATGTACCGAGAGTGATAAAAATCAAATATCCTGTCAACATCATGATGTTTGGAGTGATCACTAGTGATGGCAACGTTATGCCTCCATTCATCTTCCCACATAGCCTCAGACTCAATATGGAGGCCTACATCAAATGCCAGGAGGAGGTAGTGCTGCCCTGAGTCAAGAAGATGGCTACTGGAAGACCCTATGTCTGGCAACAGGAGTCTGTATCATGCCACACAAGCAGGAGAACCCAGTCATGGCTGTCTGACAAATTTCTGCAACCACATCTCCCTTAACATCTGGCCACCTAAATCCCCAGACTGCAACCCCCTTCATTATTATATGTGGGGTACAGCTGAGCAAGAGACCAACAAAACTCCTTGTAACACCAAAGATGAACTGAAGGCAAGTATTATGGCAGCATTCACCAACTTAAACAAGGAAATTGTCCAGAAGAGTTGCAGGAAATTCCAAAGTCATCTGAAGGCCGTGGTTGATGCCAATGGCGATTTTATTGAATAAATTTACTCTTTTGTATTTCAAGATATTTTTTATGCAATTTTGGTAAATATATTTGTTAAAATAAGATGTCAGTGTTATTTTCATTTTTGCGTAATTTAGATGACATTTTATTCACTGCGACCAGTGTGTATGTGTGTGTGTGTGTGTGTGTGTGTGTGTGTGTGTGTGTGTGTGTGTGTGTGTGTGTGTGTGTGTGTGTGTGTGTTCGTGTGTGTGTGCGTGCATGTGTGTCTGTGTCTGTTTTTGTCCCCACCAGACTGCTTGACAAACAATGTTAGTATGTTTACTTCCCTGTAACTTAGTGGTTTGACAAGAGGCCAATAGAATAAGAATCAGGCTTAGTAAAAAATAAGTAATGGGGTTGATAAATTTGACTATAAATTCTTCAAAGCAGTGCTCCTGCATGGGCTGCAGTCTAATGACAGAAACAAGTAAAACATAAAAGACGAAAAGGTATCAAGGAAATAGTCTTGTACTTTCCCCTCTCTAATGAAAATACAACTAAATATCTTTACGTCACAGCAAATGCTAAACACTGCACACTCTAATGATCTTTACTGGCAAGCTTGTATACATGATATAGCTAAAATTACATTACATAAATGATTATTCTTCTTCAAGCCCACAAAATTTTTCAGCTCTGATTGATTGTTAACCTTTGAAACTCGAGTGAGACCCATAATAGTGAACTACTAATATATGAGATTGGGCTGCTACTACATATACAAACATTTTAGATAACATCTAAAGGAAGGTCATCTCATTGATTAGCAAATAGTTAGTTATGACCTCAACCTGTGATCCTCAGACATGCTGTTTCCTCTCTGTCTATTCTATCATAACTATAACAGCCTGTGTTTGACTGAACTAACTTGTAACATATCACTTCCACTTAAGCACATGCTCTCCTCCTCACATTACCCTTTATTGTATGTATCTCATTACTCAAGTCCAATATTAATTAGTTTAACTTAATATTATTTCTAGCTCTTTACAATTCTCCTCTCCAATTAAGTTTTCCTGTAGGTTACAATCTAAAACTACATGATATTCACCTCATTAATCTTAGAGAGTCTGCTGAGGTCACGGTCACTGCCATTGTTCCATACTAAGCTATTGATAAAAGACTTGTCTATGTATACTATATGTAATTGATAGCTTCTTTTATTTGAATGGGCTAGGAAATAATGGCAGTATTTGAATGCTATGAAATTATGGAATCTACAATGGAGAACTTCAGAGAGTCATGGCAGCCATGACTTTCTCTGCTAGTGCAATAGCATATATCTAAGGGCTGTGATACTATGGAACATGAAAGACTCAGTTGATTACAGAGAAATAAGTTGAATGTGATCTCTTGATTATGTTATGATAACTTGCTGCTCATGGATTTTTTAAGTAAATGGATGGATGGATGGATGAATGAATGGATGGATAAGTGTGAAGTGGAAATGGTGGGTAAAGAAGTGCCTTGAATTGTGGAAGGTTCATATGACTAAGTGAAGATTGAGAAAGACATAAGATGTGGTGAGGTTAGAAACAATGGAAGATGTTTGATTTCATAGAAAAATGATGCATCTTTGAAATGAATAGCAATTTGATAAACTAACCCACTACATTAAAGATGCCAACATGGAAAAATAAACATGGTGATGATGATGATATACATACATTTATATATATATAGTGAATCCAAACAAAGAAGAACAAACAAGAAAAAACAATAACGCAAGGATGTGGTACAAGTACTGTATTATCAGAGGCTAGGAAGGAAAAACCTTCAGATATGAAAACTTTAGGCTGGAGGAAATATTCCAGTTTACTAACACATAGTTATGTTTGTAACCACATTTCCAAGTTTGATCCTACTGTGAGATACTTGAGCAAGTGTCTTCCACTATAACCTTGTATTGACCAAACCCTTGTGAGTAGATTTGGTAGACTGAAACTGAGAGAAGCCCTTTGCATATATATATATATATATATCTATATATATTTTTTTTTTTTTCAAAAATTTAACAAAAGCACAAATGGAAAATTTACAAAAACATAACAAACAGAAAATTCATAGCAAATTCCTTATCAATCAATGTCTAAAAAATCCTTACAATTTCACAATATGTATGTATGTATTAAAGGCCTGTGATATGCAGGACACTGACTGGGAGAACAATGCCTGTCACCGCCACAGATGGAGGAAGCAGGTTAAGGAGGGGATCAACACTTTTGAGAGAGCACGTATCCAGCATGAAGAACTTAAGCGAGCTGCGCGAAAGCGCACGGCTCGTATAGTGAATGGGGAAAGCTTGGTCTGCAATATTTGCAGTCGTGTATGCTTGTCAAGAGCAGGGCTCATTAACCACCAACGGAGTCACAAATGCAAAATATAAGTTAGTCCTAGAGCACACAATGTTCCTGAAGGTCGGCAATGGTCTTCCTCGGCCACGAGTGGACGGCCATCATGTATGTATGTATGTATGTATGTATGCGTGTTTGTGTGTTCCCTTGTCTTGACATCATATAATAGTTGTAAACAAGCATCACTGTCATAAAACAATATCCATTTCTAATCTTCTTCCAAGAAAAATATATCTGACCATAGGGAAATATTACTTGGGTGCAAACAGGTAAGTGTTGGTAACAGGAAAGGTACCCAGCTGTACCTCCAAAATTCCCCTAACCCATGCAAGCATGGAAAAGTGGACATTAAATGAAGATGATGATGATGATGATATATTGTAAAAAGCTGGTAACAGGCTCAGGCCAATGTAAATATGTAGGCTCTGTTTGAAACTATTCACCAAATATTTTAGTAATCAATACTATATACACATGATTGATGTATGGCATATGAGTGATTAGATGTACATGTAGTGAAGATAATGAAGCTAGAAAATAACAGGACAGAATGCTGAGACCCCTTTAGGTCATGACTGACCATGGGATTGCACCTAGAAAGTTACCCTCCAAGGAACAAGTCCGGGCAAGGTTGTTTATGGAAGACCAGCAGTTGCCCATGCACATGAGTCTCCCCTCTCCACACCACCAATGTTATCCAAGGGAAAGGTAAAGGCCGATACAGCTTGACACCAGTGACATTGCAACTCATTTCTACAGCTGAGTGAACTGGAGCAACATGAAATAAAGTGTCTTTCTCAAGAACACAACATGCAGCCCGGTCCGGGATTCGAACTCACAACCTCGCAATTGTAAGCTCGACGCTCTAACCACTGAGCCATGCGCCTTCACAACAGGACAGAATACTAGACCAGAAAAAAGGGAAGTTGTGGAAAAGGGAGACTCAGGAAGAGACAAAGTATTGAAGGCCAATCTCAAAATACTGAACCTTACGAAAGAGATGACAGAGGACTGAGGTATATGGTGCAATGCTGTATTCTAGAAGAGCTGTTCACCACAACAGAATCAAGATCATAAAATCAAGGTGCCAAGTAAAAAAGCAGTGGTACTGGTTCCGCTTCAAAAGCATTGGTGATGGTGCCACATAAAAAGCACCTAGTACACTCTGTGGAGTGGTTGGTATTAGGAAGAGCATCCAGCCATATAAACCAAGCCAAAACAGACTAAGAAATCTGATATGGCCTCTGGCCTTACCAGTTCCTGTCAAGCCATCCAACCCATACCAGCATGGAAACTGGATATTAAATGATGATGATGATGATGATGTAATTATTTTTATAAAAATGTCTTACCTTTGCCTTAAATTGGCAGGAGAAGATACCTTCAAAGTCATAGGCCAATACTGACTGGCACATACTGGATCTTGCTCATACACTTATACATATACACACACATACACACACACACACACATGTACGCATGCATACACACGCATCATCATCATCATCGTCATCATCATCATTTAATGTCCATGTTATTTGCTGACATGAGTTAAATAGTTTGCAAAGATCCAATGTCAAATGTTTGCTCTAATATGGTTTCTATGGCTGGATGCTCTTCCTAATGAAAACCACTTCACAGCATGTACTGGTTGCTTTTTCCATAGCACCAGCACAAGTGTGGTTGCTATAGAGTCTACAAGACTAAGATACCCTTTGACTGAGTGAAGCTACAGTAGAGAGGGAGGCAACTTCATACCATGGGGCAAGGAGTTAAAGTATTAGAGAAAGGGCCAGAGCAGAATGCATTTCTTGCTGTAAAGTAGCTACATAGCTTCTCACATTATGGGAGAAAGAGTGAGAGTGGCCAGCGTGGAGCTGGAAAGAAAGGAAAATAGTAGTGATGAGGTGTCAAGGTAGATTATAAAGATATGAGGTGAGAAGACATGAATATGGACTGGATAACAAGAAGTATGGGTGGGTAGAAGGTGCAAGAGTGCATGGGAAAGTGAGAGATTCTTTTATTCTTAATTTGTTTCAGTTAATTGACTGTGGCCATGCTGGAGCACCACCTTAAAGGGTTTTAGTTAAAGAAATTGACTCCAGAACTTATTCTTTGTGAGCTTAGTACTTATTCTCTCGGTCTGTTTTGCCAAACCACTAGGTTAAGGGGACATAAACACACCAACATTAGTTGTCAAGCAATGGCAGGTGAGAGGGTGAATATAATGAAGGACAAGTGTTGAGAGATATGTAGCTGCTTCTGCTACTGCTTTATGCCCTTGCTTGTTGAGAGAGCCAACCATGTCCATCAGTGCTCTCCATTGCTAATGGTCCCATGCCAGCCTCTCTACATCCTGGAGATGAGTAGGGAAGATAGGTAACAACTGTAAAAATTGTGCAAGATTCAAAGGTGACCAATGATACATATGAGTTGGACAAGGTAGGTGAGAGATGACTGATATTGCAGAAAATTTGGAGTGAAGTGTAGCAGAGATAATGTGATAGGTTAGGAAGGTGACCAATGAAAAATGTGGATGGAGAGGCAAGAAAAAATAACAAATTCTGGGTAATAAGAAGCATAGCTGGTGAAGTATGCAGTTCTGCTCACATATAATTACAGCAGCAGAATAGTGTAATCAGATGAAGGGTGGGGGTTAATCTTGAGAAGGAAATTTAATGGGGTGGTGGTGGATAGATGGGTAATTCTGCATATATATATATATATATATATATATATATATATATATATATATATACTGGGTCATCCCATAAATAATGTGGATTTTTCAATTGCATGAACTAAAAGTCAGAGGGGGATGGGATACACTACCTGCATCAACTTTCTATAAAAGCAGGTTGTAATCTTACCTTGTCCTTATTCTTAATGCAAGTTTTGAAGAATGCAGTTTGATTTCAACTGTTATTTTTTCAAAGCTATAGTGGAAGTGACAAAGGAGCATATTCAACATATTTTGCTTTACGAGTTCAATAAAAGCAACAATGCAATAGAAAGTGCAAGGAATATTAGTGCAGTATATAGGGATCAGACAATAAGCATAAGCCAGTGTCAAAGGTGGTTCCAGAAATTCCAAACCAAAAATTACAGCCAAGATGAATCTCATCCTGGAAGATCTGTAGAGCTTGACGAGGATATCCTGTAAACCCTGGTGGAATAAAATCCCATTGTAACTGTTAAGGAACTAGCAGAGAAGCTTGAATTTGGTCATTCAACCATTCCTTGACATCAGAAAAGTCAGCAAATTGGGTCAATGGGTTCCTCACAAACTTTCCGAATCTAATCATGCACACAGAGCGAATGTGTACTCTTCTTTGCTGTCACATCTCATGAATGAACCTTTTTTGGACCGAATAATGACTGGTAATGAGAAATGGGTTCTCTATAAAAATGTCAAGCACCGAAGACAGTGGGTAGAGAAAGGAGAAACACCGGCACTCCAGGCTAAAGAAGGTCTTCACCCACGTAAGGTGTTGTTATCTGTTTGGTGGGATATGAAAGGTTTAGTCCACTTTGAACTTTTAAACTGAAACCAAATGATAAGAAAGGAGATTTACTGTGAGCAGCTTGAACAGCTTAAGTCAGTGCTAGAAGAAAAATTACTCTCTTTGGTTTTATGATGAAAGGTGTCCTTCCATCAGGATAATGCTTGGCTACATACAATATTCCAAAGGCTGGAGCAGGTTGAATGGGAAACAATGCTCCATCATACTTGCTGGACATTATCCCCTCAGATTATCATTTCTTCTGCAGTCTTCAAAATCATTTGGATAGAAAAAATGTGAATTCTGTAGACAAAGTCAGAACAGTACTGGAGGAGTATTTTTCATTATGGACAAGTGAATTTTGGAAGAGGGACCTTGCAAGTCTACCAGATAGATGGAAGAGCATTATAGAAAATGAAGAAGAGTATATTTTAGATTAAAAAAGAACTTTGTTTATCCTAATTTTGATAAATAAAAGAAGTATAAAAAAAACGCATTATTTATGGGATGACCCAATATACATGCATATATATATATATACAAGGTGATGCTGAAAAGTTCCTGGCATTGGGTAAAAGAAAATACAGGAGGATCAGTTAATTATGATTATTTTTTAACATATTTCCCTCTCAGATTCACACAATTATTGCAGCAATCCTTCGGTTATTCTAAGCCTTGTAAAAGAACTCAGAAGGCTGGGCTTCCAATCAGGTTTTTCATGATACCCTTAAAGCCAAGAACTTCTCGGTGCCCCTCATACATACATACATACACACACATATACATACACACACACACACACACACACACACACATATATATGCATACATACATACATACATACATACATACATATATACATACAAACACATGCACACATTGTTTTATTCTTTTACGTGTCTTTTTATATTTTTTTATAAATAAGTAAAACAAAACAAAGATGAAAATTTTCAAAAAATAAAAAAAAAACAGCAAACTCTACTAATATTGGATTTAAATTTTGGCAGCAATTCTGGGAAGGTGGCTAAGTCGATAAAATCAGTCCTGGTGATCAACTGGTACTTACAACCCCGAAACGATGAAAGGC
>NC_068984.1:53160038-53160585 GCF_001194135.2 Octopus bimaculoides
TGTGTGTGTGTGTGTGTGTGTGTGTGTGTGTGTGTGTGTGTGTATGTGTGTGTGTGTGTGTGTGTGTAAGAAAAAACATTTACTAACAGTAAAGTATGCTATTAAAATAAATTATCTTTTGCATACTTTTTTTGAATCACTGGATATATCCCAACAATGACCTTCTCAGACTCTCCAATAGTCTTAAATTATATCATCATCATCATCATCGTTTAACGTCTGCTTTCCATGCTAGCATGGGTTGTACGATTTGACAGGTCTGGTGGACCAAGTGACTACACCAGGCTCCAATCTGATTTGGCAGAGTTTCTACAGCTGGATGCCCTTCCTAATGCCAACCACTCCGAGAGTGTAGTGGGTGCTTTTATGTGCCACTGGCACGAAGGCCAGTCAGGCGGTACTGGCAACGGCCATGCTCAAAATGGTGTATTTTACGTGTCACCTGCACAGGAGCCAGTCCAGCAGTACTGGCAACGATCTCGCTCGAATGTCTTTTCCCGTGCCAGGAAGGCGACATTGGTAACGATCACACTCAAATGGTGCTATT
>NC_068984.1:53161067-53161434 GCF_001194135.2 Octopus bimaculoides
CTCATCCCAGGTCTTCCTGGGCCTGCCTCTTCCACGGGTTCCCTCAACCGCTAGGCTGTGGCACTTTTTCATGCAGCTATCCTCATCCGTTCTCACCACATGTCCATACCAGTGCAATTGTCTCTCTTGCACACCACAACTGATGCTTCTTATGTTCAACTTTTCTCTCAAGATATTTACACTCCGTCGGGTATGCACACTGACATTACTCATCCATCGGAGCATACTGGCTTCATTCTTTGAGAGCTTACGCATGTCCTCAGCAGTCACGGCCCATGTTTCACTGCCATGTAGAATGGCTGTTCGTACACATGTGTCATACAGTCTGCCTTTTACTCTGAGTGAGAGGCCCTTTGTTGCCAGCAGA
>NC_068984.1:53161444-53164370 GCF_001194135.2 Octopus bimaculoides
GCTATCAACTACGTCTAGTTTTTCTCCCTGGAATGTGACAGAGGTTGTTTTCTGCACATTTTCAGTGTTTATTGCACCTGAACATCTGCCACATACAAAAACTAACTTCCTAGTTAACCTGCCTTTGATATTGCTGCACCTCTTATGTGTCCATAGCTTGCACTGGGTACATCTTATAGAGTTTCTACCTACACCTTTTCTACAGATCGAGCAGGGCCATCTACCTGAAGGGGTTTGTGTTTTGTCTACCTTCCTATTTATAAACAGAAATAATAGGGTAGGGGTAGGAGGGGTTAAAAATATAGAAAAATAGAAAAACACCAATACATGTAAGTGACAAAGAAACAAAGAAGGTGGTCATAGGATGTGCCAGAAACAACAGCAAAATCTCCCCCAAGTCACAAACCCCTTCATCTGAAAACATCTACAATTTTTTTTCTTTCTTTTTACAGAAAAGGCCTCACCCATGGTTCCCAACTGTGTAGTGGCGAAAATCAGTCTGATGGGTGTCTGAAAAAGAAGAAAAAAATCAAATTTTTGAAAAAAATTTTTCCATAAAAAGATGCCCCCATCATTTTGAAGGCCATGATGAAAATCAAATTGGAAAAATCCAATTTTTCATGCATTTGGATGAAAAATTGGAATTTCAAAATGAAGAAAATCCAACTTATGTGGGCATCCTAATCTGAAACTCTGCCAATTATAATTTATATTTACAAATGATTTACAAACAACTTGAGTATCGAAATATATACAAATTAGGTGAAAAGGAGAATTTAAAATTTATAGAAACATTCATTTTGTTTGGAACAGATTTCAAATGTAGTAATTATATTTTAATCATTATCAGACAAGAACACACATGCCCCCACACGTCTGTGGGTACATATAAAACATACAAGTTATTTTCCTCTGAATTTATACTTGAATAATTAATGCTTTCACCAAATGTTTAATGAAATAATTATCATAGAGCTAACATCTTATTACAAATAATTTGAGTATTTTAATTTCCAATGAAAAAGGGGAGAAAGAAATTTAATACAATACAATGAGGAGAAGCTGATATTTTCACCCAAATGTTTAACAAAATGATTATCACAGAACAATCATCCTACCGTAAATAATTAGAGTATTTCAAATTGAAGTTTGATACAAAGGATAAAAAGGCCTCTAAGAAAGAAGTAAAAACAAATTAGATTTGAAAAAAATATGTTAGTAGATTGCAAAATATACAAGCGTTTGACAGCTTTTTGAAAAGATTCTATTCAGTTTGGGAAACACAAACTGAGTAGGTATTAGCAAGCTTTTGGCAAAATTTGATGCAGATTCTCTGCTCAACTTCCTCTGTCATTGTCAATGTAACAATCATACGCTACACACCTTCCTTCCAAGCACTGCTGTAAACAGCAGGAGTGAGTTAGAATGTTAAAACTTTGTGCACATGCACAGAAGAGTTTAAGGTCAATCTGTGCTGAGTGACTTCATTTTGCATACTTTGGTTTCATTACTATGACAACAGTCTGGATACTTATTGATCAGATCACATATATATATATATATATATATATCATTTGTATAAAACATAAATCTGGAGAAGAAGCATATTCTAAGATATAGAGCAGATTATATTTTAATGGGGAAGGCCAATTTATGGGATTACCATGGGTTTCTGTCCATAAAGGGTTTAGCTTAATGGCATATCATCAGACCCCAAAACCTGTTGGCCTAAGATCTATTTTGAAGAGGTTTTAGGCCAACAGATTTTTGGGTCTGACTACATGCCATAAAGCTAAACCCTTTATGGATGGGAAACCTACTGTAATCCCATAAACTGGCCTTCCCTATTAAAATATATATATACTAGCAGTAACACCTGTTATTGATCTGGTAATTACTTTTACTCTTTCTTGGAAGCCACATTCAAATATACACATACTCCTGTATGTGTATATTTTATAAGAAAAAAACATAATAATTGAAGTAGAAAAAAAAGATCAATTTTCTACATGAACTTCTGTTTGTTTATTATATGACAATAGTAAGTGAGTTGTATATGTTATTTTATATTTCAATACAGTAATGGCAGTTATACAAGGATTAGGTCAGCACAGTGCTGTAATGAAAGAGAATTACCCAATGGGCCATACAGTGAAACTGAACCCAAGGTGACATGGTTAGAAAGCAAGCTTCTCAACCACACAGCCACACCTATAAAGGAGAGATACATTTTGGATAATATACTCCTTGATACAATATGCTTAACAAAAAGGTGGGATGTTTACGGGGAGAAGACCTTTGATTTTAATATTTACTTGAGCAACACAACAACTAACAATGCTACACCATACAGGGTGTTCCAGAATTAACTATCTGTTTCAATGAAATTGAGCAAATTTTTAAAAAACTGATAGAATTTTATGCTTATTACCAAAACAAAAAGATTTATAAATCTTATGTCAAATGTTTATTGAAAATTTTTAACATGTCTGTATCTGCATACTTCAAATCTCTCCTTAGCATTGTGAAACACATTTTGAAGCATTTCAGGAGTTAGCTCCTGCACTGCTAACTGAATGAGTTCTTTAAGCTCAGCTAAACGATTGCGCCATCTTGGGGATGGAGGCAAAGAAAATGACTGCTGCCAAATTGAAAAAAAGTTGTCATGGACAAATAAGAGGGGTCCAACAGGAATGAAAATAAAATTATAAATAAAATTCAAAATTTATACACCTTTAACACATATTAAACATGATAAACATAAATAAAAGTGAGTTTTTAAAAAATGTATCTGATTTCATTCAAATCATCATTAATTCTGGGACACCCTGTATTTACTCGTCTGACTAAATGGGGATGGGGACATGGGGGGACTATGCTCCTGGGAGCTCCTCTATGCTGATGACCTTGCCCTAATTGCGGAGTC
>NC_068984.1:53165511-53166350 GCF_001194135.2 Octopus bimaculoides
ATGGAAAGCAGACGTTAAACGATGATGATGATGATGATGATGAGCATAGTTTCTGGAAGTGGTCACGTTGTCAAACTCACATGGCTGTGAGCCACAACAGCAGTTTGTTTTTTTTGTATGAACATTTTGCATTATATAGTTCAGACATGGATGACATAGAAAGCAGACATGCTGCCAGGCCATGCCGCATTGCACAGGATTGGAAATGTGAAACATCAACAGGGCACTTCTGGAGAATGGATAAATGGGTTTGTTGTGCCTTTACCCAGCCGCACTCACACACGCACATAGCCCAGTGGTGTGTGGGATAGTAACATGAAGCATCAACAGGGCGTCGACAAAAATTTTAATGTTCTTCATATTTCCTCTGCCAAATTAAACAAAAAGGTTTTCACGAAATATTAGATGCTACTTATAATGCATAAGTAGTGTCCCTATTGGGTGTATCTCAAGTTTTAACGACATGGCAAACACACATCCTGTGTGTTTTATAAACATATATATATATATATAGCCTGGGCAAAGTTTAGAGAGCTCTTACCTCTGCTGGCAACAAAGGGACTCTCACTCAGAGTAAAAGGCAGACTGTATGACGCATGCATACGAACAGCCATGCTACATGGCAGTGAAACATGGGCTGTAACTGCTGAGGACATATGTAAGCTCGCAAGGAATGAAGCCAGTATGCTCCGTTGGATGTGTAATGTCAATGTGAATACCCGTCAGAGTGTAAGTATCTTGAAAGAAAAGCTGAACATTAGAAGCATCAGTTGTAGTGTGCAAGAGAGACGATTGCGCTGGTATGGACATGTGGTGAGAATGGATGAGGATAGCTGCAT
>NC_068984.1:53166502-53177475 GCF_001194135.2 Octopus bimaculoides
ACCGAGACCTTTGGAAATGTGCTGTGCGTGAGAAGACCCGGCAAGCCAAGTAAGATCGTTGCCAGTGCCCCTGGACTGGCTCTTGTGCGGGTGGCACATGAGATGCACCATTTTGAGTGGTTGGCGTTAGGAAGGGCATCCAGCTGTAGAAACTCTGCCAAATTAGATTGGAGCCTGGTGTTGCCATCCGGTTTCACCAGTCCTCAGTCAAATCGTCCAACCCATGCTAGCATGGAAAGCGGACGTTAAACGATGATGATGATGATGATGATGATGACATATATATATATATATATATATATATATAGTGCTTGTAACTTCTATACCATGACTTAACTATAGTGCTGTTGTTTCAACAATCTCTGGATACTGATGTGATGCCATGATACTGAACTAAATATTTAACTAAACGCAATGTGATTCTCAGCAAGTGTGTGTTATGAACTTTGGTGTTTTATACCACATACAAAAGAAAAACATCATCTAACCATGCTCTTTACAACTTGCACACATGCACGCACACACACGCGCATACGCATACGCACACACACACACACACACACACACACACACATATAACTGTATTGTTCCTTGAATTGAGCTGCTGAACCACTTCAGAATTTCCAAAGAGTTTTTGCTGTAGAAGAATGGAGGACCTTTTTATAGTGGACATATCCACCAATTGTTATACTGTGGCTGTTTAACTGAGATAATAAGAGCGTCATACCTTTGGAAGGTAACAGTTCACAGCATGTCATTAAGCTGTTCAATGTCTCTTATTATAGATGCTTAATTTTTGCTAACGAGCTGATTCAGTAGCTTAAGTATTTTTAGTTAGTGCAAAAGCTAAAAATAAAAGTGACAGCAAAATAAATTGTACCAGTTGTTGTCACAATATAGTTGGATGACAAACATCATCACTGTGGGATATGCAGTTTAAACCTCAGTAGATTATATGATTCATTTGTTGTTGTTTTTTGTTGAGTGACTTTATGTCATATCTATTCCAGTGGACGTTTAATATAGGTTGTGTAGTTAAGAAGTTCACTTTACAACCACAAGGTTTTGGGTTCTATCCCACTGATTGGCACCTTGGATAAGTGTCTTCTACTTTAGCCTCAAGTCAACCAATGCTTTCTAAGGGAAATTTTGGTAGATGGTAGAGGGAACCTGTATGGAAATGTGTGTGTGTGTGTGTGTGTGTGTGTGTGTGTGTGTGACCATGACTTGTTTATCTCCCTTGCAAACAATATGTATTTCAGTCATTTCCACATATAAAGGACTAAGGGAATAATAAAACAAAGTACCTTACTTTGGAAACAAGTAAGTGTTGGTGACAGGAAGGCCACCTAACCACAGAAATACTGCCTCAGTAAATCTTGTCCAACCTCTGCAAAAGCAGACGTGAACATGAGGATGATGATGACGATGGCAAAGACAACAATAATGACAATGACAATGTTGCTAATTGAATGTCAATGAGGAAATTTATGAATATTGCAAGTAAGATATTTCTTTGTCTTCTGGGATAATGTTACAGAGTTCTCCTTGTAGTATTGTTGTGGTTTAGCACAAGGCCAACTCTGATTGAACAGATCTGCAATATGCAGGTAGTTGAGCCACATATCTGTTATTTCAGATATACTGTGTCTGCACCTGACTGGTGACCATACAGGAACACTTTGGCTTAACAATTCAACTGCTTCCAAATATCCAGTTTTTAAGTGAGAAGCAAATTCACATTGAAATAATATTAAAAACAGTGGTTACATTCTTAACTGTAATGACTGTTATTGCAAATATGAAATTCCCAATTGTAGTTACTCTTTAAATTTGATACACATTTTGCCATGGAGTGTGATTAGGTCATCTAATCAAAATGATAAACCTACTAACAATGAAAAATAGCTGGAATACATTAAATTATTTAAAAAATTAAGTAGATTTACAGATATTCCCAAAGTGACTTATTTCATTTGTTATGTTGCATTAAGGTACCTTGAATTTGGCTAGAAATGTTGAATTAGCAATCCCAAGGGGAAGGGTGAATAAATTCAAAAGTTTTAACACAAAAGAATAGTGAAGATAATGTGAATACAGTTCGTGCTCACAAAATTAGTGAATGGCTGAATGAATGAATAAACACATATTACTGAGATTCATTGTGATAATTAATCTTTCCGAACAATTATTATTAATGTTTAGCATTTATTTCACATAATTAACTCTTAATTTTTTATTTTTACATTTATCAAAAGTACATAATATGAACAAAGAATTATGTGAGAAATAAGCAAGAAATTATTAAATAGTATATTATATTGCAGTACTGTGCATTCTGAATAGGAGTGATAAATTGTACAGTGTGCAACCTGACTGTCTGTACACGAGCTTCTTCTATATGGCAACTTGACCCATTAGAATTAGCAAGTAAACCTCCTTTAAATTTACTCCACCATCTTCAGAATAGATAAACAAGCCTGAAACAGTAGTGTTGCTATGCGGAAGCCAAGATATGTAATTCAACTCTGTTATCTAACTCGTTCAATGTAGCTGTTATATCTTCTAATGTTTCCCTAACTGTCATTAAAATAGTGTTACTTTACCTTCACCATCCGCATTAAGTGTTACAGAGGATAAGTAAAAGTTCTCAGTAAGCTAAACCTGAAACCCAGTGTTAATCTCTGGCTGTAGTCATTTCATATTACATGTGCCATGAACCAAAAGGCAGGCTGCAAAGAGGTTGTTTGACCAGTTAGAAATAGAGGCCAAATCTTCTTCAAATTACATCCTATTGTCTTAATCAAGGAATGAAAAATTGGATAAGGTAGTCCTAGATATACTACATCAGAAAATAACAAGATAATCATATAAGAAAATAATACAAGATGGTCATAAAAGATGGTCATGTCAGATTTCTTCAAAACAAATTATCTAGTTTACAGTCTGCATATGTGCTTCCTTTATGGTGAAATTACTTGCAGTAAATTTTTCCATGGCAAAAATGTTTACAGTGAATTTTGTGGACATGACATTTAAGTAACCCTTTCCATCATCCATTTGATTGTTTTCTCTTTATCTATTGTCTACAGTGTTGTTGAGACTTGGAACAACAATGATACTGATCGAGTAGACCTATAATCAAGGTCTTCAAGTTATAACCATCCCATTTTAATTTTAGTCAATATATCCATTACTCAGTACCTAAGGCAGTGGTGAGCTGGCAGAAACATTAGCACGCCGGGCGAAATGCTTAGCAGTATTTCATCTGTCTTTACATTCTGAGTTCAAATTCTGCTGAGATTGACTTTGCCTTTCATCCTTTCAGGTTCGATAAATTAAGTAGCAGTTGCATTCTGGGGTCGATCTAATTGACTGGCTCCCTCCTCAAAAATTTCAGGCCTTGTGCCTAGAGTAGAAAAGAATACACCCAGTACATTTTTATCCAGTGTTTCCATTTTTAAGATGGCAGGGTATGGCTGTCAGATTATAAAAAAAAAAAAATGCAATGTGATAATTTCTCCAGCTCTCTATACTCTGAATTCAAATTCTACTGAGATCAACTTTGGTTTCATCCTTTCAGGATTGATAAAGTACCTGCCCAGGGCTGATGCAACCCCACCTTCTCCACTTATCATTCCCAGGATGCTTTGCAGGGTCATGAGTGGTGAGGTGTAACTGTGTCTGCTTGTGACTACGTGGGTACCTAAAACAAAAAAGCAAAAGCATGATATTTGCTACTAAGTCATTCTTGAATGCAAGTGACTGCTGTAGAATGCAGCTTAAAGAGGAATCTGGTTGCTATTTCTAGCAAGTTCAGAGATTATGAAGCAGCTCCCTAGTTGGTCCAAGATATTTATTTCAAATTTGAATGGAAAATGAATAATCTCTTTCTCCTGCTCTCACTTGCACTCTTGCTATCTCCTACTCTCTGTTTTCCTTTGTTCTTCCCTCTGGTTGGGTAACCATGTGTCTCTTCTATAGTAGTACATCTGTTTCTGCCCTCATTCCTGATCACTCTCTCTCCCTCCTTCTCTTGCTAGATAACCATGTATCTCCTTTATAGCAGCACACCTGTTTCTGTCCTCTTTCTTGTTAACTATATGTCCCTCTGGGTAACCGTGTATCTTCAGCAGCACACCTGTTTCTACCCCATTCTTGATCACTCTCTCTCTTTCTCTCACCTTCTCTTGCTCTTCCTGCTGGCTAGGTAACCATCTATTTCCTTTACAACAACACACCTGTTCCTACCCTCTTTCTTGTTAACTCTCTCTCCCTCTCTCTCTATTTCTTTATCGCTTTTTCTCCTTCTCTCTATCTCTCTTTCTCCCTCTCTCTATCTCTCTTTCTCTCTGTGGCTGGGTAACCATGTACCTCCTTTACAACAAGACACCTGTTCCTGTCTCTCTGTCACACACTAACCTTTTATCATCTGACACAAGATCATTTCCTCCAATGCCCCCTCTCAAAGATTCCTTGTCTTGCAAGTTACTTGGTGACCCTGCCAGTGCTGGTGCCACTTAAAAAGTATCCAGTCCATACTGTAAAGTGGTTGGCATTTGGAGGGGCATCCAGCTATAAAAAACTTACCAAAACTGACCTCACCTGTGTTGGTACCACTGCAGGATGGTTGGTGTTAGGAAGGGCATCCTACCATAAAAACTGTGCCAAAACAGTCTCAGAAGTATGGTGCAGGCTTCTGCCTGGCCAACTCCTGTCAAACTGTCCACCCCATGCCAGCATAGAAGGAGGACGTTGATGATAATATATAATACTACCATAAGTACTATTGTGTTGTAATATGTTATTGTATATTGTGATAGAAAATGAATACTTTGTCAAAACATTACTGAGAAGAGTTTTGTGCAGAACAGACATGACTGTGAACGAAGTGCAAAGCTCTCTAAAAGGATTTTGCTTAGTGTATTCACCACTTAGATAATCACAAAGCTACAAATGTAAAGGAGAATAAAGTCAAGTAAATTTACCCTCAGTACATGAATGACACTTTTACTTTATTAATCCTAGAAGCTTGAAAATCAAAGGCAAAGTCTACTCTGGTAGATTTAAACTCAAAACGCAGAAGGACAAAACTGAATACTGCAAATCATTTATTCAGTTACTCTACTAGCCAATCCATTTCTCTCATGTATTCTGAACTTATCCACAGACTCACTTCTGGTATCTACTGTCTGGCAGAAGTTGTCAAAATTGTGATGATATTTGGTAGACAACAAATGAGGGATTGAGCATGTCTGAATCCATTGTGTGTGATTTTTCTCCTGCTTTTCCATATGTTCTTTTGTCATCCTCCTGTACCACATTTTTATTGATATATATAAAAGTTGTAAGTAAGCATCTCTTTGATGGACTAGCATCTTGTTTAGGAGGAATGTTGTGATCTCAGTAACTTTACACATAATAAGCCTGTTCATTTAGTTAGAATGAAAGGATCATTTGAAAGCTGCAACAACACAAGGAAGTGCATGTAACCAGCAATGTATAACAACATCCAATAGTCTGGTTGATACAGTGTTACAGTGATATATTACAACAGGTAAATACTTTTTCCCACTGTGAATAATGACAGGTAATGCTACATAGGCACAATAATTAGAATTTTACTTTGCTTAAATTTCATGATGCTTACACAAAATAATGAAATGAATTACTATTTTTCAAAATATAGATATTTATCAAATTAATACGAAATTAAATAAGAGGATAAAATGCACTTGTCACACTTTGTAAAGTGGTTAGTGAATGAATAGAGACAATTCAGAGTTGAAAGAAGGAAGCTTTAGTCTTGTTGAGGACAGGATAATCTCTCTAGGGTTGGTGACACAACAAAATACATTTAGTATCTTGTGTAAAGTGGTTTGTATTAGGAAAGGTAACCAGCTATAGAAACATCATCAAAAATGGAATGTACAAGTGAGATAAGATCCCTCAATCTATTTAGAAGGATAATAGTCCTGAATAAAAACTGACTAGAACAATGACAACTCACCAAACACATGCTAGCATGGAAAGTAGATATAAAATGATGATGATGATAACTATGTACACTATTTTCCTTTGTATATTTGCAATACATATGCTAGTAATAACAATAGTACTGTTTAACTATCAATTAAATACAGATGTAACATATTGATTAGTTTAATGTAAGGTTAAGTGATATTTTTAGAGTGACCAAGCAACCAATAATGAATATGATTATATAATATAACCAATATTATTAGTATTGATTTTGCCAACTTGAAATCAATTATTTCATCTTGATAATGATTCTTTTCATACTGTTTAGGTCACTTTTGCAAAATTCATATAATTGCTTGAGAAAAACTTTTACATCTTCCATATTCTTTTGATTTTGCTGCTTCATATTACATTTTGTTTATTCTTTGACTGTCTTCAGTCTTTAGACTGCAGCCATGCTGGAGCATCACCTTCAAGTTTTCTTTCTTTTCTTTTTCAGTCAATTATATTGACCTCAGTACTTTGTCTGGTACTTCTTTTAATCAATTCCTATTTAAGTTCTCTGTGACATAAGACAGATAAATATACTTAAATATCATTAGGTATTTTTATTCAACACACAAATTTTCACATACACACATATACATATATGCATGTATGTATCATCATTCCATTTTTATACCCATTCTTTTTATACTAGTATTGGTTGGACAAGGCTTACTAGTTTCCAAGTAAGTTACTTATTTAGTTGATATTTTTCATAACAGATTGTATAACAGCCAAGTATTTTTATGGCAAGTGTAATCATTGACACCACTTCTGTGGTGACATTGTGTTATGCTTTAAGTGTATAAACAATACCAAGGTGCAGATGAGAATGCACAAACATAGATGTACATGCTCAAACAGTGCCAAAAATGTCCAAGTGAAAAGAAACATATGAAGAGGAAGAAAAGTAGACATGGGTAGGAGTGGTAAAAGCTGATCTAAAGATGCTGAACATTACAAAAGAGATGACAACAGAATGTCATATATGGTGAGATTATTTTGGAAAAGATCCATAAAAACATATGCAAACATGGAAAAGAATGCATAAAAATGATGACGAATGATGAGGATAGACTTCTATACAGTTTCCAGTCAACATTTCACTCACAAGATATTGATCAGTTTGAGCATATAATAGAAAACACTTGCCATTGGGGACACTTGGGGAGAATGAACCCAAAACTGCATAGTTGTGAAGCAACATAGCTACGGTGGGAAGAGACTCATGGGGAGGACAGAGCATTATAGTATGGGGCAAGATTGCACTCAACCAGAAACTTGGACTGGTGGTCTTCCAAAACATTGGCCAAGGCCAGGGCAATGGAGAAACCACTGCTCGCTATATCAACCAAGTGTTGAGGCCTCATATTGTGTCATACGTTGCCTGTCATCGGAATCAGATGTTCCAACATGACAACGCCCGTACCCATACTACCAGGTTGACAACAGACTTCCTCTAACAGCACAACATCCAGACACTGCCATGGCCTGCCCTAAGTCCAGACTTGAACCCCATGGAGCACCTGTGGGATGAAATCTAAAAAAGGTTAAATGACATCCATCCAAAGGCAACAACTGCAGGACAACACACTAAATTTTAACAGAGTGTGGGCTGCGATCCCCATGGCCTTCATCAATCATTTGGTGCATTCAATGCACAGAAGATGCCTGGCAGTAATCAATGCTAACGGTGGTCACATGAGGCATTGAGTTCATCTCTTTGTATCCAGGACGCTCTGTCATCACATGACACCATGTGACGTCAAACCTGTTTCAGGAAGTGACATTTTATCATTAGGAAAGAATGGTTTCTTAATTAGCACTCTTCAATCAATGCTATGGTAGTCTGCTAATAAACTGGTTTCTATTTAGTATGTGTGCAACGTTTCTTTTGTTTTTCATTTAATATACATATACATATATATTGGAAAATTGAATAAGGAGACAAATACTCAGAATGTTGTTAAACCATTTATATCTTGAAGTCTTCTACATATGTTTCAACAGATGCACTCTAAAAATGTATGACAGGATAAATTAGGGTCAGCAATGCATCAATCTCATCAGGAAGGATATAAATAACAAACTCATCAAACAGACATGTTAACAGAAATAGAAAGTCCTATAACATGTAACGTATTTATATTCATATGCACACACACGTACACACACTCAAATATGCGACATGTAAATATAAACATTATATACATACAAAAAAACACAAACATATACAAACACATATACATACACATACACATAAACATATATATATATATATATATATATATATATATTGGAAGGTCTGGAGGTGATGTACAGGAATTATATTATAGAAAAAAAATTAAGGTACTCAGAAATCTGGATGGTTGTACATTTACAGATTTTTATTAATGTCACATGTTTCATAAATAAAGTGCTTTTCACCTAATCGTGTAGGATTTTCAAATTGTTATACATATATATACACACACACGTACACACACACACACACACACACATATATATACATTTTTTATATATAAACATATACGTAAATGTATACATATACATACACACAAGCACACATACATATATATTCGAATACATACATACATAAGCAGAAATACACTCACACTCACATGCATGTATATCTACACATATACTTGTTCATATTCTTGTGCCAATGACATAGAAACATTCTTATGCTAAAATATCTCACTGGCACTTGTGCCGATGACATGAAAAAAAATCATTCGAGCAAGGTCATTGCCAGTGCCACTAGACTGGATCTTGTGCAGGTGGCATGTAAAAAACACTATTTGAGCATGACCGTTGCCAGTACTGCCTGACTGGCCCTCATGCCGGTGGCACGTAAAAGCACCCACTACACTCTCAGAGTGGTTGGCTTTAGTAAGGGCATCCAGCTGTAGAAACTCTGCCAGATTAGATTGGAGCCTGGTGCAGCCATCTGGTTCGCCAGTCTTTAGTCAAATCATCCAACCCATGCTAGCATGGAAAGTGGACATTAAACGATGATGATGATGATGATGACAATCACATACTTATACACATACACAAACAATCATATATATACACAAGAGCATACACACCCCAAAACATGGATAGACCCAAACACATAATTGTATACACATACACACACACTTACTTAAGCACATTATTGTTCATTTACAAAATACTTACATATGAAAAGGGGATGCTAGGAATTTAAATGACATTATTGAAACAAACTAGATATTGTGAGAAAAGGAGAAGATGTATAGAAAGATAGCGGGAGAAAGAAGGGAAGGATAAAACAAAGTAAAAAATGAGAGAGAGAGAGAGAGAAGGAAGAGGAATGGGCAAATTGTAAGTATAAAAAAATGCATAAAAAGAAAAGAAAGAAGGGGAGAGGAGGAAAAATTATGGGAAGTAAGATGGAAGAAAAAATAAAAGAAAATTTGCAGAAATTATTATTAGTTTATGGGAAGAAATTATTTGAAAGAACTAAAAAAGTGTTAATTCAAAGAATATATATATATATATATATCCCAGGAAGACATGGGAGGATGTGGTGAAG
Source organism: Octopus bimaculoides (assembly GCF_001194135.2). NCBI lineage: Eukaryota > Metazoa > Mollusca > Cephalopoda > Octopoda > Octopodidae > Octopus > Octopus bimaculoides. The sequence continues at coordinate 53,176,089 of NC_068984.1, forward strand.
CATGATCTTTGGATGTTGGGCTTCATGGAGGCAATGACAAGTGACCAAAACCTTTGGCAATATGTTGTGCTTAAGAAGATTCATCAAGCCAAATGAAATAGTAGTCGTGGCCAATGCCAGTGTCATATAACTGGCACCTGTGTTGGTGGCACATAAATGCACCCATGCCAGTGACATGTAAAAAGCTCCCATTACTCTTGGAGTTGTTGGCATTAGGAAGGGCATCCAGCCATAGAAACCATGCTGGTTTGGCATGGTTTCAGACTGGAACCTGGTGCAGCTCTCTGACTCACCAGTTCCAGTCACACCGTCTAGGCCATGTCAGCATGGAGAGCAGAAGCTAATTGATGACAATAATGAGGGGGTGCAACTTTATGCTAGGAAATGATGAGTAGAAACAAGTAAAGTATGAGAGAAAGGGAACTGGTTTCTTGCTGTTGAGGAGATACATGACTACACACATTTTAGAAGAGAGGGTAGGAGTGATCATGTGGAGCCAGAATGCAATGAAAATAGCAGTGATGAGGTATCAAGGTAGACCTTCAAGGTATGAGGTGAGTAGAAATGAGTGGGACAGAGGGACCAGGAGTGAGCTGAGGAGTCAGGAACATCTGATAGTGCAGAGTAGCTGAATAGTAATGATGATGAAGTAAACAGGAGGATGAAAGAGAGATGACATACTGTTGGGTATGTTACAGAAGAGAAGAGAGAATAGGTATGGTATATGGAGAGGGTGAGATGTATAGTGGTGGAGGAGAAGAGATAATTTGATGGTACACACACACACATTGGGCTTCAACAAAATTTCTACCAAATCTCATTCTTTCACTTATAAAGCTTTGGTCTAGATCAACATGAGTAATGTTAGAAAACAACCGAAAAAAAAAAAGCGCATCCTTTTGATTGCAAGAGAAACATCTCTGCAACACAGTTATAACTATTTAAGAATAAGATTTTAAGTTTTGAAATACTAAACCCGTCATTTGAGATGAAAAATGTGTTAAAAGATGATCTTATAAAATATTTACATGTAAAATATTATTTTTTTAAAAATGTGCTTCTCTGATGAGGTTAATATTATGAAAAGTTATCTCATTCACATCTCATCTCAGAAATATTTTTATTCTGGAGTTTGTTAAAATGTCTAAATGAAAATAGTTTATGCATGCTTAGTTGATCTAAAAAAAATTTTGTTGTTTTTAATCTCAAACTTACCAAAACAAAATAAACAGTGTTTACAGTCAAACATTTAACAAATTTTTATAGGCAAACTATCACTAAGAGTAAAAAAATATATATACTAGATATAAATCAATTCTTTCTGATTCATTTTAGCCTATCCTTTTAAAACTACATATGTACAAAGTACACACATGCACACATACAC
>NC_068984.1:53177485-53178687 GCF_001194135.2 Octopus bimaculoides
CTTCAGTTATCTGGCCATTTTCATAGCAATTTTCAATGGCCAGATAGCTGAAGAGATGGTGGCGTGGGTTTCCACCCTGGCATCCGAAACTCGGAGTTTTATCATGGCTACCAAATAATTGTCACATATTTTTACAGCTATAAATATATATATATATATCATCATCATCGTTTAACGTTTGCTTTTCATGCTAGCATGGGTTGGATGATTTGACTGAGGACTGATGAAACCAGATGGCTACATCATACATTCAAAATAAACATTCAAAATAAATGGAAGTGGAGAGACAAGTTACTGAAGAGATTGCAAGAATGAAATGAAATGATTTAACAAAAAAATAATAAATACTGTTTATAAATTAATAAAGGACTGAACCAGTGCATGTGTTTATTACTGGCATAATGCCTCTCCCAAGGTTTAATTGTATTAAAATACAGTTATACAGTCTTTGATCATGATAAGAAAATGTTAAAAACAGTTTACATGAAAGTATTCAAGAAAGGGAATACAATAAGTATTTTGAGTTCAATAAAAATCATGTTTGTGTGGTAGTGAATTTACAAAAATGTCAGACCTCTCTGTCTGACATTTTCTGTCTTGTGTGTAACCAAGGAATGTTTGCTTTATTAAGGGATAGTGTGGAAGGTTGGTTGGGCAGGGAAGAGCAATGTGGAATCAAAAGGATTTTTTTGTTTCTGGGCTAGTCTGTCATGGTTCAGTGGTTTTTGGGACTGGTCTTAGAGGTCAGAATGGTGTGTGTGTGTGTGTGTGTGTGTGTGTGTGTGTGTGTGTGTGTGTGTGTGTGTGTGTGTGTGTGTGTGTGTGTGTGTGTGTGTGTCTGTGTACGTCTTTATGTGTGTATGTCTGTGTGGGCTGTTTTTGATTGATCTCAGAGTTTAGTGTGGTGTGTGTATGGATCTGTGTGCACATGTGTGTGTATGTGTTTGTTTGTGTGTGTGTGTATGTATGCATCTGTGTGTGTGCATGTGTATGTTAGTATGTGTTTTGTGTTAGTGGGGATGTTATGTATGTGTACGTGAGTGTGTGTGTCTGTGTGTGTTGCATTTATTTGGATGGTGTGTATGTGTGTGCGTGTATGTTCTGTGCATATTGGTACTGAGTATGCGTTTGTGTGTGTGTTGTATATGTGGGTGTGGTTTATGTACTTTCCGGGTGTGTGTGCACATATGTGTGTACTGTAT
>NC_068984.1:53179180-53182605 GCF_001194135.2 Octopus bimaculoides
GTGTACCCTTAATGTAGTTCTCGGGGATATTCAGTGTGACACAGTGTGACAAGGCTGACCCTTTGAATTACAGGCACAACAGAAACAGGAAGTAAGAGTGAGAGAAAGTTGTGGTGAAAGAATACAGCAGGGTTCACCACCATCCCCTGCCGGAGCCTCGTGGAGCTTTTAGGTGTTTTCGCTCAATAAACACTCACAATGCCCGGTCTGGAAATCGAAACCGCGATCCTATGACCGCGAGTCCGCTGCCCTAACCACTGGGCCATTGCGCCTCCACTCACATGTATATATATGTATGTGTTTTTTCTTGGAATGTGTGCGGGTTTGTGCTCGAGTGTGGGGATATTGTGTTTGTGTGTGTGTGTATATGTATGTGTGGGAGGTTTGCATTGTGTTTGTGTGTGTGTTTTTGTACATCTGTATGTGTTTCTCTGTGTATTTGTTGTGGGTGTGTACCTGGGGGGGTATGTTAAAGTATGTTGAGTTGTGGTCTGTATTTGTGTTTGGTCAGTGGTGTTGTCTGGACATTGGTATTGTGGGAAAACTAGGAATTTGGGGGACTTGTTTTGTGCACAGAGATCTAGGTGACCACTAAGTGATATCTGTCTTGTGGTGGGGTACCTCAAGAAAAAAACACACACATATATACACGCAATACAATCACAACAAACACTCACAAACACACAGACATACACACTAACATGCACACACACACACACACACACCACCCTGACAAATAAAAGACACATAGACACACTCACAAGTATACACACACACTGCACAAGCAATACAAACAAAACACTCACAAATACAGTACACACACACATGTGCACACCCCCCCAGAAAGTACATAATCCACACCCACACAAACGCATACTCAGTACCAACATGCACAGAACGTACATGCACACGCATAAGACATTAAATAATGGGTGCATAGAAATAGGGCTGAGGTCAAATTTGTACATAAACTCCAGCTTTAAGTGCAGGGGTGTGATGCCTTCCAAAATTAATATTGGCTATGGGCAGCGTATCGACTGAACTAGTCTGTGCATGATGGAACAAAAGTATTAAGAGGCAGCCAACAGGTATCAAGTCAGTTTACATGTTTATAGTTTTATAACATATTGAAAAGAATTGCAAATCTACATAAAGGAAAATATACATACATATATAAACACATGTGAAGGCGCATGGCTCAATGGTTAGAGTGTCAGGCTCACAATCATGAGGTTGTAAGTTCGATCCCTGGCTGGGCTGTGTGTTTTGTTCTTCACCAAGACACTTTATTTCACATTGCTCCAGATCACTCAGTTGTAGAAATGAGTTGCAGCATCACTGGTGCCAAACTGTATCAGTCATTGCCTTTCCATTTGATTACATCGGTTATGTGGAAAGGGGAGATTGTTATGCATGGGCAACTGTTGGTCTTCCGTAAGCAATCTTGTCTGGACTTGTGCCTTGGAGGGGAACTTTCCAGGAGCAATCCCATGATCATTCGTGACCGAAGGAGCTCCTATCTTATTCTTTTATAAATACATACATCTCAGATATCGTCGTCGTCGTCGTCGTCGTCGTTTAACGTCCGCTTTCCATGCTAGCATGGGTTGGATGATTTGACTGAGGACTGGTGAAACCAGATGGCTACACCAGGCTCCAATCTGATTTGGCAGAGTTTCTACAGCTGGATGCCCTTCCTAACGCCAACCACTCAGAGAGTGTAGTGGGTGCTTTTACGTGTCACCCGCACGGAGGCCAGTAAGGCGGTACTGGCAACGGCTACGCTCAAAATGGTGCATTTCATGTGCCACCCGCACAAAAAAAAAAAAAAAAAAATCTTTGATAGAAATGTTTAAGGACCTTTACATGGGTCTTCAAAGAATTTTACATGGCCTGTACATGAGTAAAGGTGCAATGTTAGCAAACACACACAGTATACACCAACTTTAGTTCACCTGTGATGCCATGTTGCAACCAGTTACAAAACTCAAGACTGGGGGAACCAGTTGCTTTCTAAAGCCATAACCCTTTAGCATTTAAACTGGCCATATCCAGCCCAAATATTCTACCTATTTTATATTCAAACTGGCCATATCTGGTCTCTCATACCTAATCTACAATGTCAGTCTAAAAATAAAGAATGATATTTTCAAAATCTGAGAGATACAAGATAATATACAATTAATTCAAAACAATGTGAATAAATAAGTATTAAATTAGATAAAGTAATCAGAATGCTAAAGAATTAAAGAACAAGAATTATGGAGTACCATAAAAAAACATCAAGTTCAAGCACCACCCCCTCAGACACAACCCATACCAGAGAAAGTTGAAAGACTTGATACGAATCTTAGATACCAAAAAGGGAATTTTAACACATTCAGACAAAACTAGAAACATCTGTAATATCGACCCCCAACATATACCACAAACTCATCCATAGAGAAATCAGAAAAAAGTATAAGGGACTACCCTTATAGCACACTAAAAAGATAAACCTAGAAGCCAGAAATATAACGTTGGATTTTAATTTAGGAGATAAGACAGAGCCATTTACTCCAATTAGACCCTGCATAACAATTAAGGACCACAAAGAAAATTTCCTAAATAAAACACAAGTTAGATTAATTTGTCCTAACAAATCTGACATAGGTAAGCTTAGTAAAATAATCTTAGATAAATATTTACTAACGATAAAAAATAAAGTTAAACTATGGAGTAACACCCAAGGTGAACTAGATTGGTTCTCCAATATACAGATAGAAAGTAGATGTAACCAAAAATTCATACAAATCTATATACAGAACTACTACTCCTTCATAAACCCTATTGTTCTTAACAGTGCTCTCATTTTCGTCAGGAGACACACTAACCCAAATATGAGGGAGATAAACGTGATACTCACTGCCTAAAAGACTGTTATAGAATTTGATAACAAACTATGGGCTAGGAAAGACACACTAGATCTCTTTGATATCACAATGGGCTCGCCAGACTCAGCAGAAGTAACAGATATGATAGGATTATACATCTTGGATAATATAAGTAGAGAATTCCCAGAATTAACTAGAGGTCTATATAGGGATGACACACTATTTTTAGTTAGGAACATTTCAAACAGACGCCTTGGACTGTTTAAGAAATGATTACATAAATTCTTTAATAGGTTTGGCCTATCCATCATCATCATCATCATCATCATCGTTTAACGTCCGCTTTCCATGCTAGCATGGGTTGGACGATTTGACTGAGGACTGGTGAAACCGGATGGCAACACCAGGCTCCAATCTAATTTGGCAGAGTTTCTACAGCTGGATGCCCTTCCTAATGCCAACCACTCAGAGAGTGTAGTGGGTGCTTTTACGTGTCACCCGCACGAAAACGGCCACGCTCGGAATGGTGTCTTTTATGTGCCACCCGCACAA
>NC_068984.1:53183145-53184237 GCF_001194135.2 Octopus bimaculoides
TCCCTCAACTGTTAGGGTGTGGCACTTTTTCACGCAGCTATCCTCATCCATTCTCACCACATGTCCATACCAGCGCAATCGTCTCTCTTGCACACCACAACTGATGCTTCTAACGTTCAGCTTTTCTCTCAAGATACTTACACTCTGACGGGTATTCACATTGACATTACACATCCAACGGAGCATACTGGCTTCATTCCTTGCGAGCTTACGTATGTCCTCAGCAGTTACAGCCCATGTTTCACTGCCATGTAACATGGCTGTTCGTACGCATGCGTCATACAGTCTGCCTTTTACTCTGAGTGAGAGTCCCTTTGTCGCCAGCAGGGGTAAGAGCTCTCTCATAACTGTTGAAAATGGGAACTACTTGATAAACTATTTAAACATAAATTGCAACTTAAACACCGGACTCCATGAGCTTTATATGAAAGAAAACTCTACCTTAAGATATATAAATAATTCTAGTAACCATCCCCAGCAAATAAAAAGAGCCCTACTACGGAATATAAGTAAAAGGATTTCAAACCTCTCCTCTTTAATAAACGCAAAGATAGGTATAACATAGTACTAAAAAATGCAGGATATAAAGAAAAAATTAAACACTCTCCCAGAAACAGTCATGGTAATAAGAATAATACTATAGACAGTAGTAAGGATAGGACTAATACTGGGAACTATAAAAATGCATTTATGTATATATATATATGTATATATATATATATAATGGCCGTCCACTCGTGACCGAGGAAGACCATTGCCGACCTTCAGGAACATTGTGCACTCTAGGACTAACTTATATTTTGCATTTGTGGCTCCATTGGTGGCTAATGAGCCCTGCTCTTGACAAGTATACACAACTGCAAACATTGCAGACCAAGCTTTCCCCATTCACTATACGAGCCGTGCGCTTTCGCACAGCTCGCTTAAGTTCTTCATGCTGGATACGTGCTCTCTCAAAAGTGTCGATCCCCTCCTTAACCTGCTTCCTCCACCTGTGGCAATGACAGGCATTGTTCTCCCAGTCAGTGTCCTGCATATCACAAGCCTTTAATGAGGACTTGACACAGTCCTTAAATCGCAGCCTTGGTTTCT
>NC_068984.1:53187036-53187846 GCF_001194135.2 Octopus bimaculoides
TGGCGAGGATGTAGTCGATTTGGCTAGAGTGTCTGCCGGAGCGGTAGGTGACTAGGTGACTGGCAGGTTTCCTGAAGTTGGTATTGCAGACCATAAGATTGGTTGCATCACAGAACTCCAGCAGTCTGGTTCCCTCCTCGTTGCGGGAACCGAAGCCATAGCCTCCATGTATGCCATGGAAGCCCCCAGCACGACGTCCGACATGACCGTTGAAGTCTCCAGCCACAAAGAGAAGGTCCCTGTCACTCGTCGACGAGGTAGTTTGCAAGAGGGTGTCATAGAATTGGTCTTTCAGACCATCTGGTAGCCCAGGTTGAGGTGTATATATATATATACATATACATACATACATATATATATATACATACCTACACCCATACATACATACATGCACATACGTATACATGTACATATAATATAATAATAATGATAATGCTAACACTACTAATAATACTATGAATATTGTTAATATGATACGAAAAAGGAGGGGCGCTAGTGCCAGTGGGGTTTAAATAGTAAGTGTTAGTGGTATTTAGAAAAAGTATGCTTAATTTTATGCAGGCAGGAAACGTTTGTCTCCTTAAGAGAATTAACAAGCGCAAGGCTGGCTTTAATCATGAAGAAAATTCCATTTACACATAACATACATTTTCTATTTTTTTGTACTATACGCTGGTGCTGTGCATGTGTTTGTGTGTGTATATATATTTTTATATATATATATATATATATATATATATATATATCTTTTTTTTTTTACACATATTTTCAACCTATATATATATATATATATATATATATATATATATA
>NC_068984.1:53188236-53196122 GCF_001194135.2 Octopus bimaculoides
ATATATATATATATATATATATATATATATATATATATATATATATATACATACACACACAGTTGTTTGTGGGTATGTGAGTTTGTATATGTAGATATAGGTTCAGACATATATATGTATGTATGCATATATGCACATGCTTATACAGGTATATAGGTATATATGATAGACTATTTAAGAAGTCATAGATTTTGGGATGTTTGCACACATATATATCCACAGTTGTAGAAATTGATACATACATGTATGCACAAGTGGGGAGATTAGGGTATGGGTTGGGGCCAGTATGGTTTTATATGGATATAATGGTGTACATACATGGATAAGGATGTGAATGTATATCTATTTAATATTAGAATTAGTATTGGAGCATATGGGAATCTGTAGATTCCCATATGTATGATTGCTGGAGCTTGCGTATAGATAGGTACAGATAAGATTACCCCATCGTTCTGGCCTTCCAATGGTATGTTACCCCATACTCCTACTAGTAATACTATACATAATCCTAGCTCATGCACTAGGGATAGAAAACCCTCCCTTAATGGATTTTTAGAAAATACACGCATGACTAGCTAATCATATATACCAGCACTTAGCAATCAAATTGCACCCTACAAATTGAGCAGAATAATAACAATATGGAACACTATCCAATGGATTAAATTATAAATTTATAAATATAAACCTTTATGTACATTTGGATAATTGAGTATAATATGGTGTAATTTACTAAAACCAATCTGCCTAATACATAAGAACCCACAAATGTCTACACCCCATAACTGCCACATTTACCGGAATAAAACACCTCCTATTTGCATCTACATCTGATATTTCCTTTTCCCTCGGACCTAAATTGAATATTATCCAACACACAATTACATGTAAACATTTTTCTTCAAACTACTACCCCACTTAAATTAAACACTGAATTAAACACTTAATTAAGTAATATAATGCTATAACACAGTACCATCCATTTAATACTTTATATCCATTATTATGCTGTCCCTTAAGATCATACCCCCCTAGTCATATTGTTGTACTCACTCACATACTCATTTATTTATTTATTTACTTGTCTAAATTTAATTAATTTAATTTAATTTAATTTAATCTAGTTTGAATGTTATTTTGCTCTCCTACTTGCCCATAGTGACCATGGTTTTTTTAATCCATTTATTCTTTAATTTATTTATTTACTTATATATTTATCTGATTTGTTTTGTGTTATCTGTTAATCATCAACGAACTGGAACAGTTTTCAAAAAAATAGCTGACCAATTAGGTTGCAGGACTGACCATAACCACTGCACATAAGGATTCTGGGACTTGCAGATCGAAAAAATAATGAACACGAACACCGTACTTTCGTCACCGCCTGGTGTCATACTCTCTTTAGTACCAACTAACATCCTACATATAAACTTCCACCTCTGAAACACGGACCATACTTTCAAACCCACCAGTGTAAACATAACGTGTATTTGTATGTAACAAAATAAGAACCACTGCCTAAATTTACCCTTCCTAAAAAACTCATCCTTAGAATGAATATACCTACCTATCCACCACAGTACAAAATAACATGAATCTTGGAAGGCAACACTTGAAGTCTATGACCTATTTCTCTTTCCTATACCTAATCCATTTTACTTACATATTCTAAGTCTTGCTCCTATTCTTCTTATGCCCTCTTCAATAAGAAAAATATACTGTACCTATTAGTAACTGACTCTTGTATGTATCGGCTCTCCTAAACATTTAGACCCTCTGATGAAGCCTAGAGACACACTGAGCATCCAAACTCTATCTACCCATCCCTACAGAACACTGAAGAGATGGAGCTAGCATAGAAGATATTGTGGCCTCTTGGCAGAAACAGCCATAATGAACTGATCTTTAATCTTTTACTTTTTTATGTATTACTAGTATATATTTGTGTAGTACACAGTCTTTGCATGTGTACGTATTCTTATAATACTCCCTTTTGTTTTGGAATAAATAGACATAATAGAATGTCTACTGGCTTATGTATGTCATTTTTGTATCCCCTCCATTTTCTTTTTGCCATATAAATTAAAGGTTGTTGGCACTCCGTCGCTTACGACGTCGAGGGTTCCAGTTTATCCGATCAACGGAACAGCCTGCTCGTGAAATTAACGTGCAAGTGGCTGAGCACTCCACAGGCACGTGAACCCTTAACGTAGTTCTCGGGGATATTCAGCGTGACACAGTGTGACAAGGCTGACCCTTTGAATTACAGGCACAACAGAAACAGGAAGTAAGAGTGAGAGAAAGTTGTGGTGAAAGAGTACAGCAGGGTTCGCCACCACGTGGAGGTGCAATGGCCCAGTGGTTAGGGCAGCGGACTCGCGGTCATAGGATCGCGGTTTCAATTCCCAGACCGGGCGTTGTGAGTGTTTATTGAGCGAAAACACCTAAAGCTCCACGAGGCTCCGGCAGGGGATGGTGGCGAACCCTGCTGTACTCTTTCACCACAACTTTCTCTCACTCTTACTTCCTGTTTCTGTTGTGCCTGTAATTCAAAGGGTCAGCCTTGTCACACTGTGTCACGCTGAATATCCCCGAGAACTATATTAAGGGTACACGTGTCTGTGGAGTGCTCAGCCACTTGCACGTTAATTTCACAAGCAGGCTGTTCCGTTGATCGGATCAACTAAATTAAAGGTAAACTACTTTTTACCCCCACCGATATGTGACTCTTGATTGCAAAATTGCCATGCAATAACCAGCACTTGGGTATTAATAATTGGGCACACTACCAGCAGTATATTGGATAGGTACTATCCCTTAGTTGGTTGATTTCTCAACCTCTAACTCTCATATATATATATATATATCAGCACCACTTAACAGAATGTACTGGATGTTTTTTAAGTGATACCAAGTAGCCGCAAGATAAGACTCCTCAACTGAGTGGGGTCAAGACCGGAGAAAGAAATAATGATAGAGGAAGAGAAGCAGATGTCTTGCTGAAGAAGTGAATACATGGCTTGCTCACTGGAAAAGTGAGAAAGACACATCAGAAAGAAAGAGATGAATATGGGACAGAATAGGATACAAGAGGGGAAAAGGTGGGTGTATAGATGTGAAAATAGTATGATAGATGACTAGAGATAGGGAATGAATTGGACTCAGAAGATATCAGTTCAAGTGGGAAGTGAAGTAAATATCTCTTGATACATATATATATATATACATATATATATATACATATATATATATACACACAAAATAATTATTAAAAATATAATATCAAAATAAAAATGTAACAGAATAAAAGTTTTGCTTCAATATTATATATCTTTTAAAAATCTAAACCCTTTGCATGTATGTACACACACACATACATACATAAATGTCATGTACATGTATAAATACACATGTACATACAGGGGTTCGACAAAATAATGGAAACACCTTAAAATTTCAAACAATTTTATTTTAATATGGAGTAGGACCACCTTTGGCAGTAAGTACAGCTTGAATTCGACGAGGTATGAACTCGTACAAAGTTTGAATTGTTTCCAAAGGAATTTTTGTCCATTCTTCAGCTAAAACAGTCTCCAGTTCTTGTAGTGATGATGGCAGAGGATATCGACTCCTTACTTGATTTTCTAAAATGCACCATAAATGTTCAACTTCACTAGAATGTTCCTCATACCATTCAGTAACAACTTTAGCTGTGTGAATTGGTGTATTATCATCCTGAAAGATTGTGTTTCCCTCCGGAAACAGTTCTGCAACCATAGGATGAATTTGATCAGATAAAATGCTTAAATAGTCTTGACTATTAATTCTGCCAAGAAGGGAAACCATTGGGCTGGTGGATTTCCAAGATATAGCCCCCCTCCCGATCATCCCAGATCCTCCTCCATGTTTAACAGTTGAAAGAAGGCAGTCTGGGTCAAATGCTTGTTTTCACTATCCTCACACGTATACTTGGCCAGTGGTTGAAAATAAGGTAAAGGATGACTCATCCAAGAAAATAATATTCTTCCACTGCTCTAGGGACCAATTCTGTAGGTTTTAACTCCACTCTAAATTCTTTGCAACGTTTGTTTTTGAAAATAGCGGTTTTCCAATTGCAGCCCTCCGATGAAATCCAGCTTTTTGCAGCTCCCAGTGAAGAGTTTTTGTGGAAGCTGGGTTCCTGAGGTGGTCCTTAAGCTCTGCAGTAATTTTGGGTGCTGTACTTTTGTGATCCTTTCTAACAATTCGTGTAAAAGTTTGACGATCCCTATCAGAAAGTTTTGGTTTTCTTCCGGAATCTTGTTTCAATGAGGAGCTTTTTCCTTCTTTCTCAAAGGCTGACATTACTTCTGAGATAGTACTTCTTGATATACCAAACATTTTGGCGGTTTTCGTTATACTAGTACCTGCCATATGAGCACCAACAATTTGACCTCTTTGAAAGTCTGATAGATCTGTCATTTCAATGAATTTTAATTACCTTTTTCTGACGATATCTGAAAAGAAACAGCAATTTTAGCAAAACATATTAAGCAACACTAATAGTAAATCAAAAAAACATAAAAATAAACAAGCTTTTAACAATTTTATAGATATTTCAAAATTATGATGCCATGATACTAGGTGTTTCCATTATTTTGTCCAACCCATGTATATACATATATGTATGTATATGCACACACCTCTATGTTCATATGTGTGTGTATGTATGTGTGTGTATGTATGTGTGTGTATATATGTATGTTTATATATATATATATATATATATATACACACACACACACACACACACATTTGCACACATGTAGAGTTAAAATAATAAATAGCTACATTGGAATTTTAACAATTTTTCCTTTAGGTTTTTCTGACAGATTTTATATTTTGTAGGACATGTGAATATATTAACTCTTTGAAATTTGTGCCAATCATTTCAAAGTTCTTTTGTTTTGTATGATTATTGTATTCATCACGTACAAATTGTACTGGACTATCATGTAATCTGAAATGAGAACTTAACATTGGATGTGATTTGATTTTGAATTTGTTCAATGCAAAATCACTTTTAATAATTCTATTTAGGAGAATTATTTTAATGGAAACTACTAGAAAGAATTACCAGAAGAGATCAACATAAAAGAAAGTACATTTACAAATCAATATATCCCACTGATTATGTGTCAGACAACTCCTAAGCTTGTACTAATTTATCATTATTACCTAGCCAATAGATATTGATTTTAACTTGAAACTAAATGCCTAATTAGGCATTTGAAAAAGGTACTTCAATATGTGGCTTTGTTAAAAAAGGAAAATCAATTTGTTCTAAAAACTTTATTTCATGCAACTTAGCTTGGATTAACAGCTTTTCCAAGAACTTCCCTCTTTCATTGATCTGTAGAAGCATTTTGATATTTAATGCTCATCAACATCGTAAATATGTCAATTATTTTATTTCGAATTTTATTGTTTACTTTTTTTTTTAAATAGATAAAAACAGACCTATTTTAAACAAAAGAGAACTTGTTCAGATTTACCTTATTTAAAACAAAGCTGTAAATCTCTCAGCCTGTTGGAGGAGAAACTCCTGAGTATGTGCTTTCTTTCTTCTCTCTCCCTCAAATAATTTTCATGTTGGTTGACTAAGTCTCTGATTTATCTACTGAGTGTGATTGTTTGGTTAATATAATGAGCATTTTTAGATGGGCTGAACGTCTACAGGATTAGGTGATCAATAAATCTGAATGCTCTTAACATAATACACACCTTACTGAGGCATGTGATGCAATGTAGAAAAAAAGAATAGCAAATGGAAATTACTTTATCAACAATATCAATTTATTTATTACTTTGACAGGTGTATAAAACTGTGAAACACTTCAAAACAAAATATGCTTAGCAAAACTTTAAAGCTGCATGGCTGATAGAGCTAAAGACATCAGTTGAGTGTTTAGTCACATTACCAGTATAAGCCAGAACCCACCCAGCTTCACTACTGTATTCTGACAGAGTTAAAGTCATCGGTTGCATACTGCTAGAGCTAAAGGCATCAGTTTAGTACCGAGTTCAATTTCCAATATAAGGCCAACTTGTTCTAGCTCCACAACTGACAGAGTTGAAGGCATTAGTTTAACACTTGGCCATATTTTCAGTATAAAATAGTTTGGTTGTGTGGTTAAGAAGCTTGTTTTACAACCACATGGTTTTGGGTTCAGTCCCTCTGCATGGGCAACTGTCTGCTACTATAGCACCAGGTCAACCAATGCCTTTTTAGTGAATTTGGCTGACAGAAACTTTGTGGTGGCCTGTTGTATATATGTGTGCATATGTGTGTTTGTCCTACACTGCATGACAACTGGTGTTTGTTTGTTCACATTCCTGTAACTTAGCAGTTCAACAATAGAGACTGATAAAATAAGTACCGAACTTAAAAAAATAAAATACTATGGTCAGTTTGTTTGACTAAACCTTTCAGAGTGATATCCCAGCACAGATGTGGTCCATCGACTGAAACAAGTAAAGGATGAAAGATAAAAGAAACCAGGTTTGACCTAGCGGCATAACACTACATGGACCGACTAAAGACATTGGTATAATGCTAGGCCATATTTCCATCCAGTACAAACTAGACTTGACCCAGTTCCAAGCTGTACACTGACATGGTAAAGACATCAGTATATTACTAAAACAAACCAAATAACTAAAGGACACATACTTTCAGGGGAGGGTTATGGGACTGCATGACACTCATGCTTTTCTTAATTTTATATGTGTGTGTATGTGTGTATGTATCTAGGGTTGAACAGAAAGAATACAAGGAGAAAAGTTAGATAAAAGCAGAGTAAACAAGGAAGTAGACGAAAACTAACAGCATGGCCGCAGCTCTGAGCTGAAACTTTGAAATGAAAATTGTTTGCTTTTACTTTATACATATGTATATATACATACATATATATATATATATATATATATATATATACACACACACACACACACATATATATATATATATACAAACAAGGAAAGACGACACAGAATCAAATCAGATTCAGAAACCGAAAGCACAAACTTGACTCAGCAAGACTAAATCTTTATTGTTTAGTTCTTCAGAAATAATAATAATAATGATGATGATGATGATGATGATGATGATGATGATGATTTCAAATTTTGGCACAAAGCCACCAATTTCGTGGGTGGAGTAAATTGATTACATTGACCCCAGTGTTAAACTGGTACATATTTTATTGAACCCGAAAGGGTGAAAGGCAAAGTTGATCTTGGTCTGCTAGAAATAGCAGTTAAATCTCCCTCAAATCAAATCCTATATCTTAAAAGGGAAGTCCTAAGTATACTATGTCTTATATTAAAATAGTATAGTCATAGTCTGGAATGCATTTAATCATAGGCCTGTTTGATCAGGACTGATTAGCTAGAGAATGCTAAATAACAACTTGACATATGTGACATACAATACACAGAAAAAGAATCACCCAGAAGAGAGATGCATTTCCTCCCCCAAAAAGTGTTTGCAAAATGTAATTTTACATAGCCAGCAACATTCAAAGTTAATGTGTCACACAACAATCTTATGTACTTATTATCATTCTCTGTTGCTTTGTTTCACAAAATAATAAAAAGTACAGCATAACATGAATCATATATACTTCTTTAATTAGACCAGTAGCCATACATTACTAGTTGCTGCTAAATGGTGGTGGGGAGGGCACTTCAATGCACTTCAAAAGGTAAGTAATGTGTTTGGATTGCTGACACTGTGGCATGAGGAGGTCATCAAGAGTGTGTGTCATTCTTTAAAGAGTCTTATTTTGGTACCCTAACTTTCCTTACTGAGCATGTGCTTGTGTGTGTGTGTGTGTGTGTGTGAG
>NC_068984.1:53196972-53202299 GCF_001194135.2 Octopus bimaculoides
ACACACACACACACACACACACACACACACACACACACACACACATACACACACACATACACACACACAGACACAATGGGCTTCTTTCAGTTGCCAGCTAGCCTCTCCACTCACAAGGCTTTGGTCAGCCTGGGGCTATAGCAGAACACACTAGCCCAAGGCGCCATGCAGTGGGACTGATCCTGGAACCATATGGTTGGGAAGCAAACTTCTTAACACATAGCCATGCCTGCACCTATTTTCCCTAAATACCCATGCTTGCATCTGTACAATATCTTTTTACCTTCTACTTGTTTCAATCATTAGATTGTAACCATGCTAAGGCACTGCCTTGTAGAATGCTTTGTTGAATGAATCGACCCCATCACTTATCTTATCCTTTCAGTCTCTTTTACTGAACCACTAACTTACAAGGATGTTAACACACCAACACTGGTTGTCAAGCAGTGGTGGGGGACAAACATAGACACAAAGACACACACACACGACAGGCTTCTTTCAGTTTCCATCTATCAAATCCACTCACAAGACTTTGGTCAGCCTGAGACCATTATAGAAGACACTTGCCCAAGGTGCCATGCAGTGGGACTGAACTCAGAACCATGTGGCTGGGAAGCGAGCTTCTTACCACACATAAGCTACTCTTGTGCTTATGAGTTATGCCCTCCACAAAAAATGGTTTCAAACATGACATTCCTCAACAAAAGATAGATTGGTATATAAAACTGCTTTCTGAAGTTAAGGGTAATGAAATTTTAAGTGGATATATCCACTTTTGGCAGTAAAATGGTTAAAGGACTTGATGCTATTTTTAGAACTTTTGAAGAGAGCATGTACATAGAAATGGATGTTGATCTATTTCTAGTGAGTTTGTGCAAGTCAAAAGACAAGCTGAAAATGCACTCAATTGCTGCAGGGTAATGCACAAATAGAAAAACAAAGAAAGAAATAAACATCTACTTTACAATATTAAAAAAAGAAAACCCAAAATACAATAGAAATATAAGATTTCTTCTTTTTTTTTGCACATGTTGATGGTAGTCAATAAACTCTTAACATATAAAACTACATCCAATTCATTTATTTCGTTCTTTAGCTCTATTGATTTTTCATGTACTTTCTTCTGTTAGGTATTGTGGAAAATTAAAAATTTATTTATTTTTCCTTTAAAGTGAAGATATTCAGTGATTTTTTTACATGCACTTATGTATGCAATAACTATGGTCTTTATGAAATACACATTACCAATAGTGATAGGTATATACTGTCTATAAATGAATGTACATATACATACACTTACACATACACACATATAATATATATGTATGTATGTATATATAACCTTTCATAATCTGACACAAGATCACCACCTCCAATGCCTCCTCTCCTCTCAAAAGATTTTTGTCTTGCAAGTTACTTGGTGACCCTGTCAGTGCAGGTGCCACTTAAAAAGCATCCAGTCCACATTGTAAAGTGGTTGGTATTTGGAAGGGCATCCAACAGTAAAAACTTTTCCAAAACTGACCTCACCTGTGTTTGTGCCATGAAAAAAGCACTCAGTCCACTCTGCTGGGTGGTTAGTGTTAGAAATAGCATCGAGCCATAAGAACCCTGCCAAAACAGATATAGAAGTCAAGTGCATGCTCCTACTTGGCCAGTCCCTGTCAAACCGTCCCACCCATGCCAGATATTAAACAATGATGATGATGATGATGATGATGATATGTGTGTGTGTGTGTGTAGATAGATAGATAGATAGATAGATAGATAGATAGATAGATAAATTTTACTTATACCAGTCAATGGACTGCAGTGATACTCAGGCACCACCTCAATGAGTTTAGTTGAACAATTTGACCAGTGTACTTATTTTCATTCTTTTAAGCCTGGTACTAATTTTATCAGTATCTTTTGCCAAACTGCTATGTTACTTCAAATTGGAGTATATAGCATCCAAGAAATTAGGCCATGCAAATTGTCTATCAAAACTGATTCCAAAAAATGCAGAACCATTCGAAGATACTGTGATTGCCGCTTTGCAAGTGGAAAATGAAATTAAAAATGTTCTGTGTAACATCATTTGTGAACTGCCAGTTGCATTACCAGACATAAAATCAAAGTCGGAGAATGATAAATTCATTATAAAAATGAAAGAAACATTGACGGCCAAAGAAAATAAAAATATCTGCAACACAAATGCGAACCATTTCTGACTGTGTGACAATGTGTTGATGTATGTACAAAGAGTCATAGTGCTGGCCACACTACAAATGCATTTATTAAAGGATTTTCATATTGGTCACCCAAGGATTTTGAGAATGAAACCACTTATGAGAAGTTACATATATTGGCCTACAAAGGACCATGAAAAGTCAGTGAAATCCTGCAGAGGTTGTGCCCTTGCAGCCAAGTCACCACCAGTAAGATTTCAACTGTGGTTTAAAACTGATAGTCCATGGACCAGGCTTCATATAGATTTTGCTGGACTAGTAAATGGCACATATTACCTGATTGTAGTAGATAGTTATACTAAGTGGTTGGAAATATGTAGATGTAGTAACAATAGATTTTCATCATAAACTCTTTGCAAGATATAGTGTCCCAGACACGATAGTATCCAATAACAGTATGCAGTTTATGGTGTATGTGATTAAAATTTTTTGCAAAATGTATGCAATTGAACACATCTCTACTCTGCCATATCACCCAAGATTAAACAAGCAAGCATAATGGTTCGTAGATACATTTAAAAGAGCATTAAAAAAATCAAGAAATGAGCTGGTCAATGACACAGCATTGACACAACTCTTGAGGGTTTATAGGATAACACCAAACCCAAACACTTATTCAGGCAAGTCACCTGTGGAACTAATCTTTGCTCAAAAAATAAAGTCAATTTTTGACAAGCTGTTACCAGTAAGAAAAACAAATAGGGGAAACACTAAAAATATGACAAAGTATTTTAATAACAGTAACAAGGTGTATTTCAAAATATTTAGAAATGGAAGAGAAGGTTGAGAAGACACAGTAAGTAACAAAAAAATTAGGCAAAATGATGTATATGATAAGAGGCAAAAAATGGGAATACAAAAGACATTTAAACCATCTAAAAGATAGATATATGGAAAAAAAAAAGAGAGATACTCATGGAAGTGCTCTATGACACCTTTGATGTTCCAATGCCACAAGGAATTGAACCTAGGTGTAGCAGCACAAGAAAGATGAAACAGAATGGTTGGCAGTAGTGCTTAAATGGAAAAAATATTAAACTTCTCTAGGAAGAAAATCTCAAAAAGGAAGATGTGGTGAAAGAAAAAAATAAATATAATGATAATATTAACTTCCAACAGAAGTCAATCTGAAAAGGGGGAGATGTGGCAAGAATCATTGACACCCTTGTGGGATTGGAAGAATGGACTAGTCAAACTCTTATAAAAAGTAGTGTATTGGTTGAGAAGAGAAGTTGTAGAAGTCATTGAGAGTTCGTGGAAGTCATTGGAAGTCACTGAGATTGTTCAGAGTTTGTATTTATTGGAATATCATGTTTGGTGGAGTAATTTGAAGTACATCGTTTGAAGACACTTGTGTCTATCCTCACTTCATGAAATCTATACATCCAACATATAGAAGGATATAAAAATATATCATCATCATTTAATATCTGCCTTCTGTGCTGGCATGGGTTGAGCACTTTGTTAGGAGCCAGCCAGGCTGGAACAGGCACCAGATTTCTTTGTCTGTTTTAACAGGATTTTTACAGCTTGATATCATTCCTAACACTAATCACCCAGCAGAGTGGACTGAGTGCTTTTTACACACACACACACACACATGTAAGCACATAAATGCAATATAACACGGAAAATACTCAAATACTAAAAGTAGAGTAATATGTTATTTATCAAAGCTGAAAAAACCCCCCTTCACAAGCTGTTACTCAGAGTCTCATGTTACTGTTTGTCAAACAGTTGTGATGAGACTAAATAATTATGTGGGTATACATAATATAACATAATACAATGCAGTCATTACAATTCAATGAATAAGCCACTGAATTTGTCTGAGTGACTAATTCCAAAACGTAACAGTGTGGTTAGGCTACCAGAGGGACTTAATCATTAAGATCCCACCATTAAGATGGAATAAACAATAATAAATAATTAAAGCAAAAAAAAACCAAAAAACTTTGTACAAAAGCAAATAAAACTTAACAGAATAATTTAATTATTAATTATTGTTTATTCCACCATTATGATTAATCTCTACTGGCAGCTTAACTAGACTGTTATGTCTTGAAATCAGTCACTCATTCAAATTCAATTGCTTATTTGTTGAACTGAAACAACTACATTGTTATATTATATTATATTACATATGCCCACACAATTTTATATTTAGTATCATCACAACTGTCCAACAAACAGTAACATGAAATTCTGAGTAACAGCTTGTGAAAATCTTTTTCAGCTTCAATAAATAGGCTATGTGCGTATGTATGTATGCATGTATGTATGTATGTATCTCTCTTTATATATATATATATATATATATATATATATATATATATATATATATATATATATATATATATATATATGTATGTATGTATGTATGTATGTATGTATGTATGTATGTATGTATGTATGTATGTATGTATGTATGTAAATATTGAACAATGGGATTGATAGCTCAATACTGCACTGGTGGATAAAGATTCTTTATTTCTGTATTAAGGCTATCATTGATTTTATGCTAAGGAATACCTCAACAATTATCAAGCCTATCACATCGAACATCTGTGTTCATTTCCATTGTGGATTTAAACACAAAAAGTCACAGAAAGTCACAATAGAATCGTATGAGAATGTTTTTGTTTACTGAAATTCCCACATGATTTTATTGCAACTTTCTATGATGGAGACAAAAACTGTTTCATGTGGATAGACTTGATAATTGTTGATGTATTCCTTAACATGAGACCAATGGTAGCCTTGATACACAAATAAAGTTTACACACACACAAATATTCATATATAAGACCTTCGTACATTGGGCCTCACCGAAGCGATGACTACTGACCGAGACCTTTGGAAATGTGCTGTGCGTGAGAAGACCCGGCAAGCCAAGTAAGATCGTTGCCAGTGCCCCTGGACTGGTTCTTGTGCGGGTGGCACATGAGATGCACCATTTTGAGCGTGGCCGTTGCCAGTACCGCCTGACTGGCTCCTGTAGGATTTTCGAGCGAGATCGTTGCCAGTGCCCCTGGACTGGCTTGTGCGGGTGGCACAAAAAGACACCATTTCGAGCGTGGCCGTTTTCGTGCGGGT
>NC_068984.1:53203088-53205850 GCF_001194135.2 Octopus bimaculoides
CACACACACACACACACACACACACACACACACACACACACACACAAGAACAGACACACACAAAACATGGATGTACGTGCATGAATACACACACACACACATATGAAAAGGTTGACATTTACTTCAAAGTTTTGTTAAAGGCTGTTTATTTTTTTGAAACTAAGCACAATATTAGGAATCAGTGATATGAATACACATAAGCAGTAGAGAAAATTGGTGGTTAATAGATAGGGTTGTGAGGCTAAAGAGGAATGGAAAAGGAACAAATAGAAAATTTGGAACTTGGTGGTATTTAGCCTTTGGTAAAAAATAGGAAAATAAGGGACATACATTTACACACACACACACACACACACCTTCTCTATATTGAGCATAACATTCATAGATATGCAGGCTACCATTGGTTTGATGTGTGAAGTAGACTATAGGGTTTTAGAGCAACCAGAAATCTAACTTCAAATATTATTCAGATCTGACTGGATAATGGTTATTTATATAATGCAATGTGTGTGTGTTTGCATGTGTATGTGTGTGTGTGTGTGTGTGTGTTTGTATGTGTGCACGTGTGTGTGTGTGTCTATGTGTGTGCATGCATGTATCAGTCTTACTTAAGTATTGTAAAGAGTTAGTAATTTTAGATGGGAGCTAAAGTATTTTCAGGCTCTCAAGAGTCATACGGGCGTTTTACTCTGTTGTGGATATGAGATCGCCTGAAGAGATCATTAATGCTTATTGGACATATCGTTTGTAAGTTTGTAATGATTCTCCAGAGTCTTGCTGCTTGTTGTCTATGACTAGAGCTATTGAGGCACAAAAGTGTCATTTGTGCTGTTGAAGAGTATAAGATTTTCACAGAGACAGTCCAGATTTAGACCAAGCTGTACAGGCTGCATGTGAAAAGTGCTTAATAGGGAAGGTCAGAGAACAAAGGAGTGCCTGTTATTGAAGGAAGCAATGAGTAGATAGTTAATATATAGGAGGAAGAGTCTGTATTGGAGAAAATCAACATTGATAGAATGTAAGCCTGAAAGAATACCATCAGCACATGTTGTAATGGTGCAGGCTGACAAGAAGCTTCCACTCAAGCAGATGGGAGATAGATGAAGACCATGGGAAGGTGGTTTAACTAGGAAATTTGTATGTCAGACACAAATGAATGCTTTACTGGGGTCAAGTATATTATTTATGCTAAATTTTTCAAGGGTGAAAACTTACTGGGCAGAGACAGGAAAACAGGACAATAGGGTTCATTGTAAGTTCATTCTGAAAAATTGCAATACAATGAACACATTGCCTTTAATTTCATTACTCAATAATTTCATTGCAAGTTGATACATTGTCAATATATTCATAGTCATGTCAAAAACCTCATCAGTAAAGTTATCAAGCTTTTTATTGGCAGAGAAAATACATCAATAAACATTATTTACAGTTTGTATTAATGGAATAAATATAAAGCAAAAAGTTTTTAAAAAAAGAGAAATCCATCCTTTAATTTGGAAATTTCTAGATATCTGGAAAAGAAAACAAATCAAGAAATGAAGTAATAACAGTATATCACTGCTGCAGGAATTCCACATTGGAGAAAGAATATAAAGAAAGTGCTGTCAGAATTCAACACATCACCAGTGAATGTAAAGTCTTGAAATGTTGAATTATTTAAAACATATTGCTTATGATGTCTTTTATGAATTTGTCTTTTCAAAATGTTTTTTCTTTCCTCCAATTTAAAATAATATTGTTTTTACAAAAATTCCTTTTTGGAGATCGATTTTTAAAAGTGATACCTGGACACTTCATCACTGATGTTTGTATCTTTGCATCTACTACTGATTCATTTTTAACTCTCTTCTAAATGTGAGTAGCCATGTAGCTCCCCTATAATTAAAACCTACTCTGCTCCATCCTTAACCTTTCATCTGCAAGCATAAAGCCCTTCCTCTTGGGTTTCGTAGGCTTACAACCTGCTTGGTGACTTCACTAGCACCAGTGGCCCAAGAAAAGCACTCAGTACACAATGTAAAGTGGTAAGCATTAGGAAGGGTATCCAGTTGTAGAAACCATACCAAAGTAGACATTGGAGTACAATGCAATCCCTGGACCCATCAGATCCTATCAAACTGTCCAACCCATGTCAGCATGGAACGTTGTTGTTAAATGATGATGATGATGATGATGATGATGAAGAAATTGTTAATTTTATGTTAATACATTTTTTTTAAATCCTGGAATTTTATTTTCTTTCTTTATGAAATGTGACATATTTACTATGCAAATTTGTGAGTAAGAAAGCATATATTTGGCATGACAATGAATTGGCTCATAATCACCAGGTGATGAAATTATAGTCAAATGTATTTCCAATGATGTAATAATTCATGATGAATTTAAAGGAGATTTGCCAGTTAACTTGGCTTTATGGAAGCCACATTAATGGCAACTGAGGTGGAAGATTGATTCAAGATATTGGCAATGGTCACCAATAATAACAATCCCCATTACCTTTGAACTGCTGGATATGGGAAGTGTTAAGTTTGATAGTAAACAAAGTCAGATGAATGGGAACTTTTATATGTTGATGACACACACATACACATATTCATATATATTTTCATTAAATTAATGTCTATGTTCAAGTTTTATCTTTTTTATTTTAGATTGTTCATATTCTCTTGTTAGCTTTTTACAGTTAATTTGGAATGATAGAGTTCCTAAATCTATATCCAAATGTAAAAAAGAAATAAGAAAATATGAAAAATCTA
>NC_068984.1:53205860-53206601 GCF_001194135.2 Octopus bimaculoides
GAAAAATCTAAAATGAAAAAAAAAACAAAAAAAACTTGAACATAGGAGCAAGTTTGGCTGTGAGGTTGAGAAGCTAGCTTCCAAACCATGTAGTCTTGGGTTCAGTCCCACAGCATAGCACCTTGCAAGTGTCTCCTACTCTAGTCCTGGGCTGACAAAAGCCTTGTGAGTGGATTTGCTAGATAGAAACTGAAAGAAGCCAGTCACGTGTGTGTTCACATATGTGTCCCCACCCACCATTTGACAATTGGTGTTGATTTGTTTACATCCCTGTAAATTAGCAGTTCAGCATTAGAGAAGGATACAATAAGTATTATGCTTAAAAGAAAGAAGTATCCAAGTCAGTTCATTTGACTAAAACCCTTCAAGGTGGTGCCCTAGCATGGCCACAGTCCAATGACTGAAACAAGTAAATAGCAAAAGATAAAAGAAAGATAGTCATGTACTTAATGAAATGTGCATAACACGAAAGCTGTTACTCCTAACATAATGGTTTCAAATTTTGCCACAAGGACAAGCATTTTGGGTGAGGGGATGTGTTGATTACATCAACCCAGTGTTCAACTGGTACTTAATTTGATTTTTTTTATTAACCATAAAGTACTTAATTTACTGACCCCGAAAGAATGAAAGGCAAAGTCGACCTCGGCGGAATTTGAACTCAGAACATAACGGCAGATGAAATACCTATTACCCATATCATATTAATACTCATATCTATATGCATGCATGCATGTGTGT
>NC_068984.1:53206616-53211696 GCF_001194135.2 Octopus bimaculoides
GTGTGTGTGTGTGTGTGTGTGTGTGTGTGTGTGTGCACGCGCATGTGCGTGTGTGTGTGCATGCACGTGCGTGTATGTGCATCACTGCACTGAGAAAAAAAGATTAAGGAGATATGGAAGACGTTCCAGACCTTGAAAACCAGTCCAAAAGCACAGGCCAACAAGGCAAGAACAGAAATACTAATAAAAATTTTGCTTTGAAGTTTCTATTCTGCACTTCATCCTGTTGGTTTTGATAGATTAACTTGCAAATATTTTCAAAACGATGACAGCAAAGTCTACAGTTTCGACAATTAGGCTCCAGCAGTCCATATACTGCACAACAATAATGCAACTGTTTGAAATCTATCTATTACTGCATCTAACTATTACACAAAACAATAAGCATTGTATATCAACATCGACCTTGCTTGTGAAAATCACATTTAATAACCTTTACCTAGCCGAGTGACATGAAACCAAAGAAAATATATTACTTTCTCTATTGACATTTTATCACAAAATTTACATATATAAGATTACGAAATACATGTACATGTAATATCATATTATATCCATGTTTTACTTATTTAAACTTGTTTTGTATTAAATATAGAGCAAAAAAAGAATATAACAGATTTTCACAATAATCATTTTGAGGTGTAAGTGTGACACAATATGTTGATTTGGTCACATTTAACATAAAATATACTTTTTATACTTTGAACACATATTTTGAAGAAAGCTTCATTTTCACTCTTGTATGTTGGTTTATCCAATAACACATTATTTCAGTAATATTCTATTTAATAATAAACATATATGACAACAAAAATATAAATAAAAGATCACTAAAGGTTAAAATGTATTTAACCCAAGGGCAAACACTTAGCAGGACTTAAAACAACATAGAAACATCTCCTCACCACACACACTTTAATGAACTTAACTTTTTGTTTACTGAGGCGTTTTAGTAGAGACTTCAACCTCTTCACCCACTGTTGTTATGAGATAACTAAGTCTGTCAAAAAAGTTGTTCTCACATCTAATTAAAAATCTCCCTCCCCACTGCCTTCTTTCCTTTTCCTCCACTCCAATTCCTAACCAGCAAGAAGATGTTATGTGGTTTTTGTGAAAGTGAGCCATTTTGGAAGTTAACTACTTATAAGAAATTTAATATTATGAAAGAAAAAAAAATCTTTTTTTTCATATTATTGGAAGTGATGAGAAACACAAGAGTCATCCACTATACAATCACAGCACAAACAATCTCTCTGGGACGACAGTTATTTTGAATTAAAATAGAGGTGAAGTCTTATGCCCGCTTAAGCCTGTCTATTGAGACAATTTCCTTTTTACCATTAATGTCTATGGTGTATAGTTTGTCTGTGTGCAACAGGACACAATAGGGTCCCATGTATGGAGGTGTGAGAGGGGTTTTCACAGTGTTGTTTCGTACAAACACATTGGAAAATATTCACTCCAATGCTGCTAATCTGGGTAAGCAGGCAAAGCAGTTTTCATTTGACAGCGGAAGTGTTCGATCATACTGTTGGATTGTGGATGTTAACTGGTGGTTTGAATCCAACATGCACCTATGGTTTTCGTGAGCTCATGGAAGGGTTGCGATTGAAACTGTTTTCCATGGTCGGTAGTGATGGTGGTATGGACTCTGTACCATGATATCCATCCTGTGAGAAAAGCTTTGGCAACAGATTCTGCAGTGATATCTACTAAAGGAATAGCTTCCAGCCAATGTGTGAAATGACCAATGCAGGTGAGCAGGTAGGTATATCCCTGGCTGACTGGCCAAGGTCCGACAAGGTCGATGTGTACATGGTTGAAATGCACATCTGGTGTGTTGAATGTACCAAGGGGTACACGGATGTGACTATGCACCTTTGACTTCTGACAGAAAAGACAGGAGCATGACCAAGCAGTGATGTCTCGTCTCATATTTAGCCAAAAGAATCTAGCCAAAATGAGTTTCATTGTAGTGGTGACGTCAGAGTGTGACAGGTTATACAATATGCTGAAGACTGTTTGTTTGTGGGTCTCTGGAACAAAAGGATGAGGAGAATTCGTGGAAGTACTGCACAAAATCTGTGCGTCAGCTGTGGGTACTGGGAAGTTGCATGTGGCAAAGGTGGGTGAGGATATGTTAACTGTCTCTAAGCAAGGTTGATCTTTAGCCTGGGGATGCAGGTTGATATCTGTGCATGATGACAGCAAATTCAGTGGTAGGTGTGATAAGGCATCTGCTGCAGTATTATCTACACCAGAGATATGGTGGATGTCAGCAGTAAATTGGGAGATTAAATCCAAGTGTCTGGTTTCCCACGGAGAGTACTTGTCAGGCTTCAAGTGCAGGGCAAAGGTGAGTGGACGGTGGTCCGTAAAAATCGTGAATTGGCATTCCGTGAGTGTGTGCTGGAAATATTTGACTGCTAAATACATAGCTAACAGCTACCGTCCAAAAGTGCTGTAGGTTTGGTCAGTCAGAGCTGACTTAGGGCTAAGCAACAATGACAACATCTATGTAAAGGCAATTACATGGTCACTCAACTTGCAAGAAATAATAGCCAAATTTCCTGCAAAACTCACCTGTCTTAAAAGGAGGACTCATTAGATGATGTAGTCCTAGATGCCTACAAAAGTACCAGATAGTCATGACTAAAATGCTTTTGATCATTGGTCTGGTAAAATTTGAAGTGGTACCATGTGGACATGAATTATATTCAAGAGTTTATACATATAAAATTAAGCTATATATGTACATAATCTTGGTAATTATTCTATACAGAGTAGATCTAATGCTTAGTTATCAAAAGTGATCTTAGATATAGTTTAAGACAGCAGGGATTGGTTTAAAAGAAATTTAACTATTTCTTGCACGTTTAGTGCTCACATAATGGTTCCCATGGAAAAGTGCTTAAACTAGATATAGTATCCACACAGGCCATATTCAGCCTAAATATTCTACAAGTTTAATGTAAAAAACTGGTCAGACCTTGCCTTTCATACCTATCCTGCAATGTCATTCTAAAAATAAGCAATTACATCATAAAAATTTTGCATCTACAAGATAATGTATGATTAATTCAAAATGATGTGAATAAATAAGCATTACATTTGAGAGAGTAATCTGAATGTTAAAGGGTTAAGTTGTCACAAATCTTTCTGGGTGTGTAACAACTCTAGTTATGAGAAGTGTAGGTATACTCTTAGTAGTTCTTATTGGTCAACCTCGAACAAACAGATCTGTGATAAATCAGCATTTTAGCTATGATCATCCTCCATATTTTTAGGGGCATCAAAAGTAACAATATCCAACATTCTCTACTCGTCTAAGATAGTTAGGTGTGATTGAGATTTGACTGCAATTTCTGACAAGTCAAGCAATTACATAAAGTTACAGTACCGAACTAAACAATATATTAGATTGATGAAGTAATTGAGGAAGCCAGAATAAGCAATAGAAAAATTAAACTGTTTCCATGATCTCTGCTTATGAAATAGGATTAATAGAGAAACAAAAAGAATTATTGTGCAAGCTACCTTGAAAATTCATTTTAGTGTTATCATCACCATAGCTGGCAATATCAATAGTCAGGTTAGGTAATAACATATTTGATGGCATATAAAATGCACATTTTTCTAAAAATTGTCAAAAAAATATCACCCTGGCCCTACATGTGAGGTTGGACCTCCCATAAGCTAATTTTTCCCTGATGTTCACTACAATAAGCTAATTTTAATCCAGACAGTCTATTCTACGTAGCTTGATTCTATAATAATAATAATAATAATAATAATAATAATAATAAATAATAATAATAATAAATAATAATAATAATAATATTTAATTATTATTACATGCACTGCACTTTTGTAATGTTTTGTAGTGTACTGATGGATTGCTTTAGATATTACATACTTTAATGTACTAAAAACTTTTCCCCCTGAATATGCACTGCTGAAACAGGGGTTCATCTAAAATGTCTATGCATCTTTTTATGCAATCAAATGCAGTATGTGTAGTAATGTACATGGAAACAACATAGAATGAACTCTTGGAGCTCTGCAATGCAACATAGCTTCAGCAAACCACTCTCCCAATTGGTTACCTACCACAAAGGTTGTTGTTTATCCAAAGGACATCCCTAATTAAGCAGATCTAAGATAAAACACATTCTGTATTTTTGTATATCAGGGATGTTATCTACTGTATTCTTCTTTGTTTAATATAGTAGCACCTGATTTGAGTGAAATTTGTCTGATATTTTTGACTGTTTGAGTAACTCTGTAGATGCTTCCTGATAATTCAACCACACATTTGGTTATAAGAGCCATGTTGACGTTGTTCAACAAAGAAAAGGAGTGACACACTGTTATGAACAATAATTTGCTCGATGAGGAATGCACCCATCAACATAGGTTGAGAATGATGAAAATTGAGAAACAAAATAAAACTACAAGAAAGGTATGAAATGAAAATCAAAAATGATCTCTTTGTCCAGTGAAACTCCAAACAGTATAAGATGATATCAATATAGAAAGGATACAGAGAATAGAGATAAATTGTATAAACAGCTGGGTATTCTAAAAGATGAACTTGTTGAAAGCTTTTGACCAGTTTTGTGAATGGAACAGAATCCAAGTAGTTAGCAACTAACATCAAGTAGGGCTAAGCTATAAAACTAAAACCTTAAAGAATTGAAAGTAAACATTGCAAGGAACACTTTGACTGTGAAATCCACAAGTTTTTTTTATTCTCTCTCTGTTTAATTTCTCATATTCCTTTCTGTTTAAGAGCATAGGCTCGAAATGTAAAAGACTTTCTCACTTTCCCAAGCATCAAACTAATACACCTGCTAGTTGTTCATACACCTGCCTTCGTCATTTGTTTTACTGTAAATTTCAACTTATATAAATATAGAGGGAGAGAGAGAGAGAGAGAGATATGAGGGGGTATTGAAAAGTTCCTGGCTTGAGGTAAAAGAAAATACAGGGGGATCAGTTAATTATGATTTTATTCAATGTATTCTCACTTCAGATTCACATACTTACTGCTTAGAAAGTCTTTCAGTCTTTCTAAGCC
>NC_068984.1:53211980-53221761 GCF_001194135.2 Octopus bimaculoides
TGTGTGTGTGTGTGTGTGTGTGTGTGTGTGTGTGTATCCTACTTAACATGGACATACAATTTGGTACTAATACTGCTTCTATTGTTAATAACTAATTTTTACCCAGCCTGCCAGCTATCTTCGATGTCAGATACTAATTAGTTACTGTTTTTCTGTGTATTAGTAGCAACTGAGGGTAGCATGCGGTGATACTGGATACCTGTTGCTGATGACACACAAATACACAGAAACCACGTGATATAGCTGAACATTTTTCACCTGCTACTGATACTTCTGTGCACTTTAGCACTATATAAGATGTTTTCTATCTAGGAATATATTTTTCTTCATCAAATATACTTAGAGTTATGTTTATATAACATCATATATAAACTATACAAACGATATAATGCCATATATATATGCTTGTCCATCTTTTATCTCTTTATTACACATTGAGCCACCCATTTCTTATAGTGAACTCTTATCCCAAGGAATCATTTTACTTTAATTAGAAGGTTGGATTATAAAAATCTAGATAAGTCCAAGCAATAATCCAGTTCTTATCTAGTGTCTTCTCACCCAGTGTGTGTGTGTGTGTGTGTGTGCACGCACACAAAAACCTGTTTAATGTCTATAACATAACAATATAAACTTAATTAATCTTGCTGTAAAATAATAATAAAACTGCTTACAGTCATAAATATCTAAGTCATGGAACAGCAAGTCCAAGACATGTTTTGAAGTTATTTTTCACAGCAAGACTAAATATATTTTACACACATTTAATATGTTATAAACATTAAATATAAGTTAACATAGCTAGCTGTCTGGGTAAATGATGCATGACAGTCTGTTTTATTAGATGTGTCTGTGAACATATACATTAGAAGTAAATAGGTCTCCATTCTACCTATTCATTAGTATGAAAGCAGCTGAGTATTCCACAGTCAGATGTAGCCTTAATTTTTTGGACAGACACAGTGTAAGGCATAGTGTATAAAAAGAATGGCCCTTTGAATTATAGGAACAGTTTTTTGTCAGCTCACTTTCAGTTTCAAGGCTTGGATTAAAGATGCCAAGCAATAGGACTTCATGATAATGAAGCAAAGGCAATAGGACTTTATGATAATGAAACAAATTTCTTAACCATTGCTGAATTGCTAAGTTACAGGGATGTAATCACACCAACACCGGTTGTTAAGTAGTGGCAGGGAACAAACATTGAGACAAAAACAAACATGGATGGATATATATATATATATATATATATATATATATATATATATATATATATATATATATATATATATATATATATACACACATGCAATGGGCTTCTTTCAGTTTCTTATTTCTTTACTGCCCATAAGGGGCTACACACAGAGGAGACAAACAAGGACAGACAAACGGGTTAAGTCGATTATATCGACCCCAGTGGGAAACTGGTACTTATTTAATCGACCCCAAAAGGATGAAAGGAAAAGTCGACCTCAGCGGAATTTGAACTCAGAACGTAGCGGCAGACGAAATACCACTAAGCATTTCGTCTGGCATGCTAACATTCCTGCCAGCTCGCCGCCTTGGCTTCTTTCAGTTTCTGCCTACCAAATCCACTCACAAGGCTTTGGTCAGCCTGAGGCTATTGTAAAAGACACTTACCCAAGGTGACACATAGTAAGACTCAACCTGGAACCATGTGGTTGGGAAGCAAGCTCCTTACCACACAGCCATGTCTGCACCTAGTATTACTAATTTGTTATTGACATCATCATGTTTATTCTAGTAATCCTCTTTACTAAGCAAACATTATGGAGGTGGGATGCCAATGATTTGACCATGTAGCAGGTCATATTGGATTATGTGTTACCAGAAGCACTTACAGCAACCTGACATATCATCATCACCATCATCATCATCATTTTTTTAATGTCTACTTTTTCATATTTGCATGAATCAGATGGAATCTACTGAGGCAGACTTTCTATGGCCAGATGTCTCCAACCAGATGTCTCCAACCCCCACCTCACTTGTTTCCAAGCATATGTATATATGTGTGTGTGTGTGTGTGTGTGATATGTTTTATATATACACATATATATGTGTGTGTACATATGTTATATATGTTGGTGGTGCTCCAGCAAGACCGCAGCCACTTGGCTGAAACCCATAAATAAATAAATATATATATATATATATATTCATTGACTGTCCACGTTAGTGGTCAACGTCATATATAGATAGATAGATAGATAGATAGATAGATAGATAGATAGATAGATAGATAGATACATACATACATACATACATACATATGATGGGTTTCTTTCAGTTTCTGTCTACCAAATCCACTCACAAAGCTTTGGTGTGCCTGAGGCTATAAGAGAAAGTACTTGCCCAAGGTGCTACACAGTGGGATGGGACCAGCTGAAGAGAAGTTGTATTGTTTTTCGTGAGACATGACTAGAGAGACCTCATTACTCTACACTTACTCTGCTCATTTATCCAACCATTTTACAGTAGGTTCAATAAGTGAGTTGGGGCTTGTGTGCAGTGAATGTAAACATAAACATAGGGCAGACTCAGTAACCTAGAGTCTGTACATTTGCTCAGGTGACTGAGGAGAACTGGAGAGAGAGAGAGTGAGTGAATGAGAGAGAGAGAGAGAGAGAGAGAGGGAGAGAGAGAAATTATGTCAGAAGGACCAGAATTGGTGGGAGAGGAAGGAACAGCAACAAGAGGAACACAAGCACCATAGAAATAAAACACACTTTGCTGTGAGAAAAAATAGTCCCATGAACTTTCTTCAACTTGCTCTTACCTTGGCTACAGTACTTTCTGAGCGCACCCCTCCCCAGCTAATTGTGTCACTTAGGTAAAAGAAGATATCAACTACTTCTAGTGAATCAGACAAGCATGTAAAAAGAGTCTAATTTCAGTGTACTTTAGTGTGTTTTGCTCTAGTGCCTCTGCTACATATGACACATACCTTCTCTGTTAATGTACCTATGGAGGCGCAATGGCCCAGTGGTTAGGGCAGCGGACTCACGGTCATAGGATCGCGGTTTCGATCCCCAGACCAGGCGTTGTGAGTGTTTATTGAGCGAAAACACCCAAAAGCTCCATGAGGCTCTGGCAGGGGATGGTGGCAAACCCTGCTGTACTCTTTCACCACAACTTTCTCTCACTCTTTCTTCCTGTTTCTGTTGTACCTGTAATTCAAAGGGTCAGCCTTGTCACATTGTTTCACGCTGAATATCCCCGAGAACTACATTAAGGGTACACGTGTCTGTGGAGTGCTCAGCCACTTGCATGTTAATTTCACGAGCAGGCTGTTCCGTTGATCGGATCAACTGAAACCCTCGACATCGTAAGCGACGGAGTGCCAACAACAACAATGTACCTATGGTTCCACTACATAACTTTTAGTAGGTACAGAGTAGTTTATACCTCCTCCTTTTCTGCATATCAAGTATGAACATTTTCCTGGCAGTACCAGGATCCTGTCTTCTTTCCTACACAATAGTGTTTGCTATCTTTTGTCTTTTTATCTGTTTCAGTCATTAGACTGCAGCCATGCTGGGGTGCCACCTTGAAAATCTTTTAGTTGAATGAATCAACCCCAGAACTTTTTTCTTTTAAGCCTGGTGCTTATCATAGTCTCTTTTTGCTGAACTGCCACTCTACAGGGACAAACAAACCAACAAATTGTCAAATGGTGGTGGGACACAAACATAGACACAAAGAAACACACACACATATCCAAACACACACACATCTTTCAGTTTCGGACTATCAAATCCACTCACAAGGCTTTGGTCAGCCGAGGCCAAACATTTTTTACTGAATATATCGACCACAGTACTTACTTTTTTTTACGCCAAGTAGTTATTCTATCAGTCTCTTTTGCTGAGCAGCTAAGTTATGAGGATGTAAACACATGAACACAGATTGTCAAGCAGTGGTGGGGGACAAACACAGACACAAAGACATGCACACACGCATATGTATGTATGTATGTATGTATGGATACACACATGCATGATGGGCTTCTTTCAGTTTCCATCTACCAAATCCACTTCCAAGGTAATGGTCAGCTTGAGGCTATAGTAGAAGGGACTTGCCCAAGTTGCCATGCAATGTGACTTAACTTGGAACCATGTGGTTGGGATGCAAGCTTTTTATCACACAGTCATGCCATGCATAACATATCTCTGTACAGTTTGAAATTTATTGGTGACATATACAATAAAGTGCAATTGAGTCTTATGAGTACAATAATTATTTATATAGAAATAAAGAATTTAACAAGTATACTATCTGGTTGTCTCTTGATGCAGCTATTACCATGCCATCACTAATTGCACACAACTATAAATGTCAACAGCATAAATGTCAAAAGAAAAAAACAAGCTGCAAATATTGCTAAATCGATTTTTCTTACGGAATCTCATATATTGTCAGCATAGATACAATGCATTTTTGTTTTGTTTTTTTCATTTTAGTCTTTTAATTATTTATTTGGTATTACTTTCTTCATTTTTTTCCTAATATCACCAAAGTCACTATGGAGCTCAGTTTCATTTTACTTTCATCAAATTGCTAATAAAATGAAAAGAATGGGTTTTACTTTGAAATGGAACAGACTATGTCTGACATAACCATTAAATAATTAGTAACAAGTTGTTTCTTTTCTAGCCCTGGGTTAGTTCTGATCAATCAGACTAATGACTAAAGTTATTTAATCTTTTTTACCATTTTTGTCCCATCTTTTCTTTTCCAACATTGTTTATCGTCAGTTACATTATCCAATATGTTTAATTTTTATAAGACTGTATTGTGTTATTTGAGATACATTTGGTTATTTCAATGTTTTATAATCAGTTGTGGAAGGGAAGCTGGAGAAGCTTCAGTGTAAAAGGTTGTTTCAAACTTTTGGAGACAATAAAGAACATTAGATCTTTGTTTAGTAAACCAAACTTGTTCTTAAGCTACTGATTAAAGTAGCTATCCAGCAAAAGTCACTAGGCAGACTTTTGACACCACAAACATTATTTTTGCAATTTTAATGGCTGCCTTTTTTCTTTGTTGGGGTCAATTGGACAGGTCACATATGTGAAAGCCACCACCCTAAGATCTAAACCAGTGATGGGCAACCAGCAGCTCACGAGAGTTCCTGAATGGCATACTTAACATAAAATTGCCTTCACATTTTTTTTAGTATGGCCAACCTGAAGATGAACTATGTTTTATGCAGCTCCACTTCTCAATAAACTTATCACATCCTTTCATGTTTTCTTCAATCTTGGAAATATTCTGTTAATTCATGATATTTTCTCATTCAGCTTCAATTGTCCATTTACATCACACAATTACATCAACTCAATCATCTCAATTGTATACTGCCTAAACTACTCTATCAGTTCATATATACTCTAACATTACAAACCCACTGAATTATACCCAATATATTTATCTCCAGTCTTGTAAATGTTTCATTGGCATATAACATCAAAATTATTGCATGCTTTGTGTAGTCTATCTTTAGACTGACAGAGAAACCAACAGATGAACAACACTCTAAAATCCTTCCATCCTACGAGCATAGTGGTTCCTAAACGGTGTCCATGGTACATTAACGTACAGTGAAAATAATAAAATCTTATTTAAAAAATTTGAATACAAACTGACATTGTAGTTATGTACATACATGTGTGCGCATGTGTGTGTGTGTGTGTGTGCATGTGTGTGGTGTGTGCATGTGTGTGTGTGTGTGTGCATGCATGTGTACAGGCTTAATACAATATGAAACATGTCAACCAAACTAAACTCAGTCTCGTTTAAGTACAGAATGGAGAAGGCATGGCTGTGTGATTAATAAGTTCATGTCCCAACTGCATCGTTTCAGGTTCATTCCCATAGTGTGGCACCTTGGGCAAGTGACTTTCCCTACATCCCTGGGCCAACCAAGCCTTGTAAGTGGATTTAGTAGATAGAAACTGAAAGGAGCTTGTTGTATGTATATATTAGGTTGGTCAAAAATTTTGTTCGCTTTTTTCCTTTGCATATTTGTACTTGTTAGATACCTGGCACACTAATGTAGTTCAATGTGATCTTCCAATGGACATCACCCGGAAAATGGAGAACCAAAATTAATATTATCAACATGTCATGCTTTTTCATTTTGGAAAAGGCAAGAAAGTAGTAGAAACCTGCAAGATTTCAATATGTAAGTTCTGATCTAACCCTCAAAATCAAAAATTCTACCATCTCCTATGTGGAAATTCTGCATTTTGTAAATATTCTGATTTCTATTTTGCTGTATAAATCCATAGATCTTTGTAACATTGTTTCATTATGCTAAAGCTTTGATTTTGCTCCACAGTTAAGATTTTTGAAGTATAACACTTAAATTTGTTTCACTCTGTTAAGGATTTTGATTATGTCATCAGTTTCATTCCATAGCTAAAGTTGTTAAAAGTATAATATTCAAACATACCATGACAAGCAGAATATTATAAATAACTAACAAGAGAATATTTAAAACATTCATAGATGTGGTTATGTGGTTAAGAAGCTTGCTTCCCAACCATGTGGTCTTGGGTTCAGTCATACAGCAGGGTACTTTGGGCAAATGTCTTCTACTACCCTTAGGTTGACCAAAACTTTATGAGTGAATACTGGATTTGGTAGACAGAAACTGAAAAAAGCCCATTGTATATATATATTTCATTTTTGTATCTGGTTTGCAGGATTCTTTATGTGAATTTGTGTGTTAAAACAAATTTTGTTGTCTAGGGAGAATCATTATGTCAATATAATTAACACACACACAGGTTCAATTCCATTCCTTTATCATTTGTTTTGACTAATAACTAAGGAATGGAATTGAACCAATGTATGTGTTAATTGTATCGGCATAATAAAACTCTCCCTAAACACAACAAAATAGGAGTGGCTGTGTGGTAAGTAGCTTGCTTACCAACCACATGGTCCCGGGTTCAGTCCCACTGCGTGGCATCTTGGGCAAGTGTCTTCTACTATAGCCTCGGGCCGACCAAAGCCTTGTGAGTGGATTTGGTAGACGGAAACTGAAAGAAGCCCGTCATATATATGTATATATATATGTATGTGTGTATGTATTTGTGTGTTTGTGTTTGTCCCCCCAACATCGCTTGACAACCGATGCTGGTGTGTTTATGTCCCCGTAACATAGCGGTTCGGCAAAAAGAGACCGATAGAATAAGTACTAAGCTTCTAAAGAAAAAGTCCTGGGGTCAATTTGCTCGACTAAAAAGGCGGTGCTCCAGCATGGCCACAGTCAAAAGACTGAAACAAGTAAAAGAGTAAAAGAGATATATATTTATATTAATGTTTGTTTTTATGTTCAGTGACAATAAAAACAATTTTACATTAATCTGATGGGTTACTTTATACTTTACTACAATATAAATTTATCATTCTTAAACGAGAATGTTGCTGACAGTGACTTCGAATTTTTGGCCAGATAAACCATTGTCAGCAGTCCTACAATGGCTTAACTAGCCAAAACTTCAAAGTCATAATCAAACAATATTACTCTTTTACTTGTTTCAGTCATTTGACTGCGGCCATGCTGGAGCACCGCCTTTAGTCAAGCAAATCGACCCCAGGACTTATTCTTTGGAAGCCTAGTACTTATTCTATCGGTCCCTTTCCCGAACCGCTAAGTTACGGGGACATAAACACACCACCATCGGTTGTCAAGCGATGTTGGAGGGACAAACAGACACACAAACACACACATACACATATATATATATACATATATACGATAGGCTTCTTTCAGTTTCCGTCTACCAAATCCACTCACAAGGCTTTGGTCGGCCCGAGGCTATAGTAGAAGACACTTGCCCAAGGTGCCAAGCAGTGGGAGTGAACACGGAACCATGTGGTTGGTAAGCAAGCTACTTACCACACAGCCACTCCTGCGCCTATATTCTTGTTTAAGAATAATAAAGATGTGTGTGTGTGTGTGTGTGTGTGTATGTGTGTGTGTGTGTGTGTGTGTGATCATGCTTGTGCTATGTTTGTTGGTTTGCTTATGTCCCCATAATGTAGTGGTGTTGGTTTGTTTACATCCCCATAGAGTAGAAGTTCAGCAAAGGAAATCAATAGAATAAATATCAGGTTTAAAAAATAAGTATTGTGGTCAATTTGCATGACTAAATACTACAAGGCAGTGCCCCAACATAGCCACAGTCCAATAGCTGAAACAAGTATACAATAAAAGATACTTAGTTCGAAAACTTAAAAGGGTCTATGCTCTAAAGTAGACATAGCTTACATACTTAATATGTATACAGCACTCCGTCGGTTACGACAACGAGGGTTCCAGTTGGATCCATTCAACGGAACAGCCTGCTCGTGAAATTAACATGCAAGTGGCTGAGCACTCCACAGACATAGTTCTCAGGGAGATTCAGCGTGACACAGAGTGTGACAAGGCTAGTCCTTTGAAATACAGGTACAACAGAAACAGGAAGAAAGCGTGAAAGAAAGTTGTGGTGAAAGAGTACAGCAGGGTTCGCCACCATCCCCTGCTGGAGCCTCGTGGAACTTTAGGTGTTTCCGTTCAATAAACACTCAAAACGCCCGGTCTGGGAATCGAAACCAACCACTGGGCCATTGCGCCTCCACTGTATACAGCATATACTGCATATATAATTCTACCAGGTGATTTTCATATGATTATTGTTAGCCCCAGTCATTCCCAATCATGCAGACTTATATATAATGAAAGCATTTCAGACATGACCATCTTAGGTTTTAGTATATCTAAAACTATATTGTCTAATGTGTCCTCACTGCCATTTTTTTTTACTTATGTTAAGGTAACAGGTTTGTCTTGAGGGATTTCCAGTTGCTTTTCCAGCAGATGAGGCAAACACATAGAAGATCTTCTTGTTTTCCATGATGAAATATTACCTTGCTTGGTAAATGTTGGTGACAGGAAATGCATCCAGACTTAGAAAAATCTGTCAGCAAATTCCCTCTGACGCATGCAAACATGGAAAAGTGGATGTTAAAATGATGATGATGCATATCATTTTTAATTGTTTACAGTGACATAAGAATCTTGCTTATCTTGCTATTTGTTTTCCTCTATTTTTTGCTAACATTATCTAAGCAGCAAACCATGTCAGATTTATATCATTTTTTGTCCTGTAATTTATTAATTATTTATCTGATATCACGTCTCATGACAATTTCTTAATTAATGGCTGATGCCCATCTCAGAAGGTTTTAGTTCAGTTGGAAAAGTCATTTGAATTAGAAATCATAATGAAATCATTGATTCTATTTGTTGATAATTTACCACTACATCAGTTACCACAAGCAGACCGTTACTCTTAAATAACAATAATAAAGAACACTACTTATGAGGCAGCCATCAATGTGGTTGCACAATCTGTTAGAAGTATAGCAGCCATGTTTTCCTTAAATAAACCTCACTGTCTTAAAAAAGGCAAAGAACATATAAAGTAACATAATCCTAGATACCCTTAAACAAAAAGAATGGAGATAGTTGGGCTGAAATGTGGTTGATCAGAGGTTTACCTGATCAAGATTGACCTGGGATTAAATAACAATAACAATTGACACTACCACTTCTAAACAACAATACTAATCATACACACACACACATGCATATTGATATACATACATACACATACATACATACATATACATACATACATACATACATACATACATACATATATATATATATATATATATATATATATATATATATATATAT
>NC_068984.1:53222967-53225193 GCF_001194135.2 Octopus bimaculoides
TATCGAAATAAGACAATTTTTTACATGAAATAAATTCGAATACAAAAATATTTTTCTGTTCTATAACACAAAATAGATAAGTATACGAAGTTTGAAAGTCTTTCGGTACCAAAAACACTACGTAAAACATTAATGAAAAATGTGGCCCCCGTTTTAAAAAAGATCCAAAAGATGTTTTATATGACACATTCTACCAGTGTTCCAAGTTTCAAAGTGTTTCGTTAAGAAAATACTGTGGCCCCCGTTTTAAAAAAGATCCATGTCTTCTACTACAGCTCTAGGTCAAACAAAGCCTTGTGAGTGGATTTCATGGACAGAAACTGAAAGAAGCCAGTTGTGTGTGTATACGCACACACACACACACATATATATATATAATACAGGCACAGGCATGGCTGTGTGGTTAAGAAACTTCCTTCCCAACCATGTGGTCTTGAGTTCAGTCCTATTGAGTTCACTCCTGCACCTCAAGCAAGTGTCTTCTACTACTTTTACAATAATCCTGGGTCAACCAAACCATTCTTAGTGGATTTTGTAGCTGGAAATTGAAAGAAGCCCACTGTGTATGCATGTGTGTGTTTAATCTTGTCTTGGAATTATGTGATGATTGTGATAGTTGGGCCTGTCATACAAGCAATGTTGTTCATTTCTTGTTTTCCATGATGAAATAGTACCTTGCTTGGTGAATGTTGGTGACAAGAATTGCATCCAGACTTAGAAAAATTTGTCAGCAAATTTCCTCTAACTCATGCAAGCATGGAAAAGTGAATGTTAAAATGGTTGGTTTTATAAAGAGAAGAAAGAGGTTGTGTCATAATCATGTCTGCAAAGTGCTATCACCAAAGGCTTTTTTTATGATGGCTTGACAATGTAAACTTGTATAAAACAGATATACATGCTGCTAATTCTATGTATGGGGGAAATGACTAAACAATACATGGAGCTAAAATATTTTTCATCAGGCGCAGGAGTGGCTGTGTGGTAAGTAGCTTGCTTACCAAACACATGGTTCCGTGTTCAGTCCCACTGCGTGGCATCTTGGGCAAGTGTCTTCTACTATAGCCTGGGGCTGACCAAAGCCTTGTGAGTGGATTTGGTAGATGGAAACTGAAAAAAGCCCGTTGTATATATATGTATATATATATGTGTGTGTGTGTGTTTGTCCCCCTAGCATTGCTTGACAACCGATGCTGGTGTGTTTATGTCCCTGTCACCTAGCGGTTCGGCAAAAGAGACCGATAGAATAAGTACTAGGCTTACAAAGAATAAGTCCCGGGGTCGATTTGATCGACTAAAGGTGGTGCTCCAGCATGGCCGCAGTCAAATGACTGAAACAAGTAAAAGAGTAAAAGAGTAATTAAAAGAAAGATGCTATTTTAGCATGTGGTCTACCACAATATCTATAGTCTATGCTGTAAAATGATTTAATCTTGATGAAGATTAGGATTAGAGTTTTGGGTTAGCATCTAGGGTTAAGTTTTAGGGTTAGGGTTAAGATTAAGGCTTAGGGTTGACCAGACACATTCAGTGGGGGTAAGTCTGATCATTGGCATGTAATGCAGGAACTCCGGGCATGTTTTAGTCTCATTAAGCCTTTTTTAGAGTACTTAGCAGATCCTAGATGAATGAGAAATATAAAAGTTTTGGGTGAATAATCATTGACCGATTTTGTAGCTTAGGTCTGTGGGGAAATTACCTAAGGATGTATTTTGCATGAAAAAACATACAGTCAAATGGGGGGCAGATATACTTAATGTATCAAGCCAAAAAAAAAAAATTAAAAAATTAATTTGGAATTCAAAATTGTTTCCCATCCATTTCTTGATCAGAATTAATCACCGAAGTTAATACTCACTACATTGTTTTGCATTACACCTAACTACATGCTTTTCAAATAGAAGGCGTCCCAAGGTAATTCTCCGCCTCCACCCCTAGTCATTCTTCCAACAAATACATGCAACCAAGAAGCTAATGTGGTTTCTAACCTGTTAGAAATAGCAGCCAAATTTCCCTCAAACCACATAATGTCATATAACAGAGATGGATACATTAGAGAATGTAGTACTCGATACACAAAAATATAGATATAGTTGGAAAGCATTTGATCAATATATCTTCTCGATCAAGTTTAACTTGGGATCAACATCAACCACCACCACCACCACAACCATCGATCACTGTGGCAATTAAATACACTTATTACTTCTATTTTGTCAGACATAGATT
>NC_068984.1:53225358-53232794 GCF_001194135.2 Octopus bimaculoides
ATCACTGTGGCAATTAAATACACTTATTACTTCTATTTTGTCAGACATAGATTGATTATTATGAACTGGTGTAATTAGGAACAAACAATATGTGTATTTAATGAATAGAACATTATTATGTTTTGGATATATAATTGCTCAATAATACGCTTTTCCGTTCACACTATTACATGATAATCACTATAGTAACTTGATAATTTTAGCAAAGTATTTATTATCCCGAGGGTTTCATTTTTATCAGAATCTTGTAGATTACTTTTTATGGTCTGGTCAGATTTCAAATGAATAACAGGTAAATTTCATACAGCTTGAAACATTTCTTTTATACAGAAACTACAATTTTTAAATATATTCCTATTTTAGTTCACGTCACCCTTGATTGAAGACATTTTAGCAGAAACAAAATCGCCTTTTAAGTATATCTATGACTACTTTAGTGGAGGCGCAATGGCCCAGTGGTTTGAAGCGCACTCATGGTCGTAGGATCGCGATTTCGATTCCAAGACCGGGTGTTGTGAGTGTTTATTGAGCGAAAACACCTAAAGCTCCACGAGGTTCCAGCAGGGAGTGGTGGTTAACACTGCTGTACTCTTTCACCACAACTTTCTCTCACTGTTTCTGTTGTACCTGTATTTCAAAGGGCCGGCCTTGTCACACTCTGTGTCATGCTGAATGTCCTTGAGAACTACGTTAAGGGTACACATGTCTGTAGAGTGCTCAGCCACTTGCACTTTAATTTCACGAGCAGGCTGTTCCGTTGATCGAATCAACTGGAACCCTCGTCGTCGTAACTGAGGGAGTGCCATGACGACTGCATTATCTAATATGGCTTCAATGCTGAGTGAGTATTCAGTATATTGAACTCTCTATTCGTCAAATTGGCATGTAAGTGGCAGATGGCCCGAAATCAGTGTGACTCATGTGATAAGGATGAACATTTGAATTACATGTACAGTTCATCCATCTGGCTTCACACAGTTTCCATTTACCAATTTCACTCACAAAGCGTGGGACGACACAGGGCCATAGTATAAGATATTTGTTCAAAATTCTATGCAGTCCCAAGTGTTCGATAAATTGGACTACTTGTTAAATTGATGTGTTGGTGGCTGAGTTGGGCCGAAATCAGCGCGTCAGATTTAAAGCTGAATGTTTGAATTGAAAGCACAAGCCATCCACTAGACTTCCTATCCGATTTCAATCACAAAGACTTGGAATTATACGAGATCAATAATGAAAAATACTAGCCCAAATTTCCACATACTGCTTAAGGGATACCATAGTTTAGGTTCTAAAATAGAATAATTTTTGAAATTGAAAATACACAGGAGGTATGATTTGAGGGAGATTTGACTGATATCTCTGGCAGGTTGAAAAACTGCACAAAAGTTTCTTCACTGACGTAAAGTTGTCACCACCCCTTGGAGTACTGAGAAGCATGGAAGAAAAAAATAATTGTATACAAGGTTTTTTCGGTGGAAGAGAAAAGGATTGACAATGTATCGCCGAAAACAGTCGAAAAGGCATTGAGGTCAGTCTGGCAAGCTATAACATACCTTGCCAGAGGAAGCCGTTACGGAACCATAGAAGTACATTTTTAAATGGCAAGAAAGGCTAAAGAACATTCGGTAACCCCAGTAAGGACAGAAAGAGTGGTCCTCTTACCCATGTACCTTGGAAGAAGGACTTCCAGGGTTAGGGTGGAGGGAATCTCACCTGAAATAGATGTGGCTTGGTT
Source organism: Octopus bimaculoides (assembly GCF_001194135.2). Taxonomy (NCBI): domain Eukaryota; kingdom Metazoa; phylum Mollusca; class Cephalopoda; order Octopoda; family Octopodidae; genus Octopus; species Octopus bimaculoides. The sequence goes on from NC_068984.1 coordinate 53,227,097, forward strand.
GGCGGTGGCTGTGCTTCTGGGAAGCGAAAAAGTGGTGGCCATCCTCCAAGACACGATGACAGAGACTACAAACTGGAAGGGCCAAATATTAGATGTAATTGTGCAAAGTACAACAGAAAATTGGGAAAAAGTGGCAGAAACAGTCACCATAGGAGATGCGGTGTTAAGAGTCTGGATGGAGGGCAGAATCCCACCTTGCTTCAAATGAGGCCAAAAGGACCACATTAGAGAGGACTGCCCTTCACAGACTAAGAGAAGCCAGGAGGAAGCCGGGGAAAGAACTGGAGAAGGTGGAAGAGGAAATAAAGATGAATGAAGAACGGTGGTAGATGGCAAAAGAAAGAAACCAGGAAGAGAAAGAAAGTCAGGATGAATGGAAACCCCAACCCGCACCCACCCCACACATACCTCCACCCCCTCGCAGACGCCACACCCACCCATTCCCCTCCGACACAAAACAAATAGAAAAAAGAGACACAGATACAGTAAAACTTACAAACTCCCCCTCCCATGAATATGGTTATGCATGATGTACGAAGGAGTGGACATGTAACTGGTGAACAAAACGACAAAATGGAAGGATATAAGGTTTGTTAATTTGGAGGGAAGAATGAACTTTGAGGGATGGCACGCATGTGTTTTGGTGTCAGAGCGACGTAAAAAGGAGATAGATACAAGGCTGGATTTAAGTGTTGGAAGGTAAACGGTGACATAAAGGGAGTACCAGACAACATACAGTACGAAGAGCTAAGGTATAGACATTTTGAGAAACTCAGGAGTCAAAGGATAAAAAGGAAGTAAGTGATACTGCTTGGAGGTGGGGCAAGTAGCTCATTTTCATTAACATTCATTTATATCATACGTTTTATTTTTTTCCAATTTGTTCTATGTCCCCACATATGTTTGTTTGTCCCCTCTTTGTCGGCCCCTTGTGGACAATAAAGAAAAAAATTTAATGCTTGCTGTGTACGTCCAATAATGCATGAGCTTGGTGACTAGCAAAAGAGATCGTTCTCCTTGAAAAGATGTATTCGTAATGACTACTTGAGATAATCTTCTGGTAATTTTTCAGATTAACACCCGCACGATCTTCACTAGGGTGTTAGGGTTAGAGTTTTAGGGTCAGGGTTAGGGTTTTGAGGTTAGGGTTAGGGTTAATGTTTAGGCTTAGGGTTACGGTTAGGGTCGGAATTCCCTAACCCAAACCCTAAAACCTAACCCTGAACTTAAACTCTAATCCCAACACCCTGGTGAAGATCGTGTGGGTGTTAATCTGAAAAATTACCAATCTTTTTTCATACACTTCATAGGTATCTCATATATATGATGCAGGTCTTTACTGAGCTTCATATTTTTACCATTACTAGAACAAAGTCAAATGCGTCGAAGAAGACCATAATTTTGCATAAAATGTCTCGTGTATTTACTGTTAATCAGTTTCTCTTCTATATTTGAGTAGATAATAGTCATGTTTTGCATACTTTAATTAGAAATGTAATAACAATGTCACACACTAAATACTTTACAGTATGAGTCATTATTTTTACATCTGTTTTTTTTTTAAATGATTTCGTTTTGTAGGAAAATACTTTCACTTTCAACGGAACCCGGACTATATGACACCACAATTTCTTACATAAGAATAAAGACACGAAAACTGGGCTAAGAGAAGTGTATTAGTCGATTATATCGGTACTCACCTCACTACCATCATACTTAACGGAAGAATAAAAAGAAAAGTACAACCTTTTTGGGTCGAGTTTAAAAATGCAACAACCTCTATCTCGAATACCCCTAACATACACGTCCTCGCGTGGAGTTCTAATCCAAGGCGATGCGCCTTTATTCCTTACTTCGGTATTTCCCGACAAAACCTGAACATGGTCAATCAACCTGCTAGAAATAGCAGCTGAATCGCCTTTAAATCTAACTCTGATAGCTCAAGAAAGGACACACTTGATAATATCCTGGATTTCCAAAGAAGAAAAAAAAAGACAGATGGTCACAGCTAGAACGTCTTCAATCATAATTCTGATCGATCGATCAGAACTGACCTGTGGCTAAGCAACAGCATCGACCACGAGTTCAATATTCCTAAATTCCCATGTCAGCTGCTCGAGATATTTTCCCCCAACTCTGGAGGCGGTTAAGTCCTCCCACCTGACTGTGTAGATGGAAGAACATTGTGAAACTGATCATGTAGTGGCCAAAGAATACATATACTTACAGAAAACAGAACAATTCGAAAGCTCTCGATTCCGTCCGTATGTAAAATATGCGGCGTTCCAAATTTTTCAAATATTTTTGTAATATTTAGTCAAATGTTTTAAGTGTTCGCTTGGGACAGTTATACTTGCAAGTTTTGAACTTAAATGACTTAAGGAGAAATAATTTGATCGATATCTACCCGTAGAGTAATATTTATGCTAATTGCTATTTTCACGGAAACGGTAAGGTTTTTCTTTAGCTGTTTTCTCATGTTCACTCATGCTCACTTTATTCTGACAATTTTTATTAAAAGATATAAAAATAAGAGGAAATTTTTATTTGTCTCAGTATTTAATTACGTAAGCACAAAGGTCGCATATTACTTGGGGCAATTTGTGACGTTCATGAATTCAAGGGAAGTAAAATAAGCATGGATCAAGTCGACCAGGAGGAATTATGGTAAACGGGAATAAAGTCACACGAAAAAAATGTCTATTTCCTTTAAATTCTATCAATAATAGTTATAGGAATTAAATATTCAAGTTTAGTACCAAGACATACACAATGACAACACAATTCATGACATAAGTGTTTGAAAATAGTCACTTATATACAATCTTATGTAAAATAAGAAACAAAATAAAAACATTAAACTAGTTTTGTTTACTTGTGACATTTTCCCTGGGTTCTGTTATTATAACGTAACTTTTGAGACTATACACAATAAAATACAATGCTATATGTGTTTTTTTTAATGTTTTTAACATGACTGTTTCAGTTTCGGTACACCATCTCTGATCAAGTCACCTGACAATCAAATAAAACTAATGGGATTGGTGTCAGTTAAATGTCTTATGGTAAGTTTGCTATTTTTAATGCAGTATATTAATATGTCGGTCGCCCACTGTTAATGACTTTCAGCTTTGTTTCTTTACGACACCACATAAGAAATTGGACGGAAATATTCGAGATTAAGGATGGTCTGTTTAGTAGGATGTGACTTTAAAGTGGATTCTCGGATATAAATAGATAGAAGGAATCAAATTGTAACCTGAAAAGCAAGCGGGACATTTTTTAGGAGAAATGATTGTTTAAAACTTCTAGCCTGTGTTTTCTGTCTATATTGTTACTAATTGAATATATACAGCCCATTGAAAAATGTTCGATTTTTTTTTTTTTAGCAAAGCAAATGTAAATATTAAAACATCTTCAGAAATTCTATAGATTTAATAATGTCCTCTCCAAAGGAATTCAAACAAACCCGCCTCAAAGTTCAAAGGCTTATCCTACACCAGTGGTTCCCAACCTTTTCACTACCAAGGACCCCTTTTATTTAAATGAGTTTTCCCTCGGACTCCTTTTAATATGCTTATATGAAATTTTGAATTTAGTTCACGGATCCCCAGTACTATCCTTGCGGATCACAGGTTGGGAACCACTGTCCTATCCACTGTTTAGTTTTTCGGTGCTAGTAGTTTTGTACCCCACTTAATTTACTTTGTATTTTTGACACCCAACAACTTTGATTTTATTTTTTTACATTTTAATTTCGCACTCTTTTGCTATACCAACAATGGCTGTACATTCTATGATAAAAGAGCGGAATTATGCCCATATAACCCAGTTTTATTTTTCGAATTTTCAGAAACATTTTGCGAATTTGTATTCTACACACGAGAATTCATACAAATATAAAAATGTTAAGCCACTCTGTTTCTTTAATTCATTTCTTTTTGAATTTTAATTTCCCTCTGAGCATGTCTTGGGACAACCCCTGTATCTAGTCTTTTTCACTCGCAAAATGAGCCCCTTTAATTTTGCTCAGATTGCTTTCAGTTTTGGCGTATCGATGCAACTCTGAATTTTGATTACGATCAACCAATTACTTTATCTCGTAAATTAAAGAATCTGATGTTATTTGGAATTAAAGTTGGGAAATTTGGGTTATTTTAGCCAATCAATAGACAGCGAGGCATTAACAGCTTGTTACCATGACAAACGCACGTTGTGTTGTTTCACCCTCATGTTGTGTTGATTCTTCACACCACGAGATTTACTTCAGCCGTGTGTTTTGTTTTAGTAAAAATTTATATTTATCAATTAGAATTTTATTCTAAATATTTTTTGTCAATTGTCTTAATATTTTACATATTTTTCATATATAGCAAAAGTTGTTTGCAATGTTTATACAGTTTCCTGGCATTATGAAAGTGAATGGAATATGTGAATTTACTACAGATAATTTGAAATAACTTTTGAATTCTGCATGCAAAAACATATAAGATACAGGTATTCTTTTTCTTCAGACAAATTCTTTGTAGACCAGTGTTATTTGTATAGTTTACAAATCCAAGCATGAAAACGTTACTCAACTTTGAAATTTTGGAGACACGCCCCCTTTTCACACACACACATATTAATGATGTACACAAATACATGACAGGTATGCATAATACTGAAATACGCATAAAATAAACACATGCAGACAAATATATTAATATAACAAATTAAAGAAAAATAATAAAAACATACAATCAATGAAGAGACAAAAGAAACAGTAAGAAAGATGATACATATTGATTTTATTAGGTATTTCTGTTTATCTAGAAACCTTCAATGAAGAGGTCATTTCACATACGCTAAACTATAAATTTCACCCGGAACAACCTTAAAGTTGACACCACTCCGCAGAAAATTTTTATGCCCGTTATTTCCAATGTACACACAAATGTTACAATCAGCCTTTGTTTTATCTTTTATTTAACTTTTACTTGTTTGTCATTGGACTGGGGCACTACTTGAAGGGCTTAGTCGAACAAATTGACTCCTGATACTTATTTTTAAAGTCTGGTACTAATGATTTGTCAAACTGCTAGGCTAAGGGAACATAAACAAACCGACACTACTCAAGTGATGGTGGGGGTCAAACATGCACACACATAGATAGGATTATAATTCAGGTTGTGCTTTCTTAATGTACATCTGCTTATTCAGTACTCCAAAATTGTATGTAGATGTCATATTTGTGGGAGGAATGCATAAGAGTTGAAAAATACTGCAAAATATTTTTTGCACAGTAAATATCAAAACAGGAGGTTGGAAAAAAAATTCACCATTACATTTACTAATAGGAGTTACAAAATTGTACATGTAGGAGAAACATGTAAGATATCTATTTGAAATTCTGGATCTTTTTTAAAACGGGGGCCACATTTTTCATTAACGAAACACTTTGAAACTTGGAACACTGGTAGAATGTGTCATATAAAACATCTTTTTCTCTTAGTCTTCTTAAAAAAAAAAAAAAAATCCATAAATTATTCCATGTTAAAGTTGTCGTATTTCTGTAATTTCAACCAATCACTGACGTCCATTCAGCCGATATACATTAAGTGCCGACTACATAAACAAACGATTCTGAAACAATTAACCCTAACCCTAACCCTAACCCTAACCCTAGGGTTAGGGTTAGAGTTAAAGCAAATTTAAA
>NC_068984.1:53233823-53235917 GCF_001194135.2 Octopus bimaculoides
TATATATATATATATATATATATATATATATATATATATATATGTATACATACATATATATATGTGTGTGTGTGTTGAGCTTTTTGATAAGCACTGCTCTACAAAAACTGTATGTGAACAGGTATGAGTTTGTAATTAATTCACAATTTATGCTGTATTTGTAATTTATGAACATGTATAACCAGTCATCAAACTTGTGCCATTATGTAATGCATTTGTATCGTGTCTACTTTCTATTGTCATCAGTTTGGGAGAAGAGTGTGTGATTTATACTACAATTTTAGAAAAGAATACATCATATCTTACATAAATTTCAATACATTATATTCAGATGTCAGGTATGGCTTTGTAACCACAAACACTTATTTATTTCATCTATAGAAATGCAATAAATTTTATTCATTATGATTTTATTAATCATACTTATTGTATCAATTTCAGAAGATCCAAGAATTAAGACCATCCTGTAAGGCTGGACTCAGAAAGCGTGACATTACACACATTCCAATCAAGTATGAGTCTGAAAGGAAATTGTAATTTTATGACGTATGTCAACAACAACATATATTGCTATTTTTAGATCCAGCTCAGCTCTGACCAAGCTAAACTGTAATCAAAGACTTCTGGCTTTTATCATCCCATCTTATTCTCAAGGATATATTCAAGACAACATCTAATGTGTCTTTCCTGTTTGAAGACAGTAAGATATGAGTTGAAAGCAATTTAGCTGCTGTTTCTAGCACATTGAATGAACATACAGAGGCTCCTGTGTTTGTTGTTGTTCAACCTTAATTCTGATTAAACATCCAGTAGAGACCATTCTGTTGTTTCATATCTCAGCTATTATCATGTTCAATGCTCTTTTTATCGGAATTCTAGTTTAAGCACCCCATATAACCCCTCATAACTTTTTACTTTTAGGAATTTTCAGAACATTTTTGTGAATATGTGTTCTACACACAGGAACCCATGAGATTATGAAAAAAATTATTTTTTCAAATTTTAAAGTCCCCCTCCATAAAACCTAGAATTTCCACTCCTTAATAAATTTGTTTCTTTGTAAAATCAGTATAAAATACGAACAGTTCAAATTTTTTTACTTAAATCCCAACAATGGACCATTAAATGTGTTTATGGGGAGAAAAATATTGAAAAACATCAACACATGTCAGAGTGACAAAGAAACAAGTGTGTTGTGAAGTGTGCTAAAAAAAACAGCTAAATTGCCCCAAAATCACATTAAAAAAATTCTTTTTTTTTTGTCATAAGTGTATGAATTCCTATGTGTAGAACACAAATTCACAAATGTTTTCAGAAAATTCCAAAAAATTAACAAGTTAGGAGGGGTTATATGGGGTGCTTAAATCAGAATTCTGCCCTCTTTATATTACATACTAGACTAATGGTGACCCATTGGGTCACTGACAGTTCAGGTTATAAAACATTGAAGCTGATTTCACTATTGCATTGAAATGAAAGTTAATTTTATGATAATTCAGTTATTCTTTTACTTGTTTCAGTCATTTGACTGCGGCCATGCTGGAGCACCATCTTTTAGTCGAACAACTGGTTACAATCTTTTAACATCAAATACTTGATCACTGAGTCTCAAGTATATATATATATATATATATATATATATATATATATATATATATATATACACATACATACATACATATACATATATATATACATATACATATATATTCATATATACATATATATACACACATACATATATATTCATATACATATGCACATATACATATATATTTGTATATATATATATATATATATGCTGTGTGGTAAGTAGCATGCTTACCAACCACATGGTTCCGGGTTCAGTCCCACTGTGTGGCACCTTGGGCAAGTGTCTTCTACTATAGCCTCGGGCCGACCAAAGCCTTGTGAGTGGATTTGGTAGACGGAAACTGAAAGAAGCCCATCGTATATATATATGTATGTTTGTGAGTCTGTGTTTGTCCCCCCAACATCGCTTGACAACCAATGCTGATGTGTTTATGTCACCGTAACTTAGTGTTTCGGCAAAAGAGACCAATAGAATAAGTACTAGGATTACAAAGAATAAGT
>NC_068984.1:53236017-53237120 GCF_001194135.2 Octopus bimaculoides
GTGTCTGTGTTTGTCCCCCAACATCGCTTGACAACTAATGCTGGTGTGTTCACATCCCCATAACTTAGCGTTTCGGCAAAAGAAACCAATAGAATAAGTACTAGGCTTACAAAGAATAAGACCTAGGGTTGATTTGCTAGACTAAAGGCGGTGCTCCAGCATGGCCACAGTCAAATGACTGAAACAAATAATAATAAAAAAGAATAAAAGAATGAAGATCAATTCAGTTATGTTTTTTTCCTGTAAAATGTATGTCAAACTTTTAAAAGTTTAAGTTATATGCCAGTTTTCAAGTGTATGGAGATTCAATAATTCTACGCTACTCATCCAGGGTTAGAAAATCAAAAGGCTTGGGAAGCAAATTTCTTATTTCTTTAGCCCCCACAAGGGGCTAAACATAAAGGGGACAAGCAAGGACAGACAAAGGGATTAAGTCGATTACATCGACCACAGTACAGAACTGGTACTTAATTTATCGACCCCGAAAGGATGAAGAGTAAAGTCGACCTCGGCGGAATTTGAACTCAGAAAGTAGCGGCAGACGAAATACCGCTAAGCATTTTGCCCGGCGTTCTAACGTTTCTGCCAGCTCGCCACCTTACTTACCACACAGTCACACCTGCGCCTATATGTACAAGTATATGACAAATAACAGAATAATTTTTTTTTCTTTTCTTTTTGTTCTCTGATTCTATAAAGTGAAATAGGTCCAATCAAAATCGCAAGCATATGCAAACTTGTACCCTTCGTTCTGTCCTAGACAGTAATGTCAGTACATAGCCAACCACCTGATGTTAAGTGTCCTACTTTTGAATGAAAAATATAATCGATAAACTCAGTAAAATTCTATCATGTCTTGCCGATATTTGCATATTCTTTCACTTCTTTAGAAAGTAGTTTTATTTTTCAGAATAATACATTTATTGAATGTCATCTGTCTCTATACTGTCTGAACATGTATTACACTATTTATTTACATGTTACACAGAAAGGCTGGTGTATACAACTACAGAATTGTCCACGCCAGACCAATACAAACATAGATTTGAATTAATTTCGGCATAACTACAGGGTTTTACCCCCCAGACTTTGGGAGGTCATAA
>NC_068984.1:53237130-53237677 GCF_001194135.2 Octopus bimaculoides
ATGCTAGCATGGAAAGCGGACGTTAAACGATGATGATGATGATGATATTGCAATCATATTCAAGTTTGCACAAAGCTGATAATAAACTCAGGCCAGATACGAAATGTATGCACTATTTTGAACTTCTAATAAACCAGTTCATTATCAATGAACAATGCGTAATGGGTTCTTACTCATTGGACCGAGGGCATGCTAGGGCACCGCCTTGAAACAAATCCATCCCAGTACTTATCATTTTAAGTCTTGTACTTATTCTATCGATCTTTTACTGAACCTCTAAATTACAGGGATGTGAACAAAACACCGGCTGTCAAACAGTGGTGGGGAACACACACACAAACACATACTCATGAGTATTTTTTTTTTAAATGTTAGCTTGCTTACCAACCACATGGTTTCAGGTTCACTCTCACTGCGTGGCACCTTGGGTAAGTGTCTTCTACTATAACCTCGGGCAGACCAAAGCCTTGTGAGTGGATTTGGTAGACGGAAACTGAAAGAAACCTGTCGTATATATATATATATATATATATATATATATATATAT
>NC_068984.1:53240354-53249869 GCF_001194135.2 Octopus bimaculoides
AAGAAAAATAATAAGGGGGGGGGAGGTTCAGATTACATATAGTCCATCTGGACCAATGCAAGATTTGGATTGTCCGCGTTTAGCAGTTATTTCTAGCATATCAAGTGTGGGGTGGGGTGTGTAGGGAAGGGGGGGGTCCAACATTTTTTAAAGGGGGAATCGCATGACCGTGACATATAGAACACATTATCGAAAACGAAAATCGTCAAAATTAAAAAATAAAAAAGTTACAGCCATTTTCCCTCAGTGTCTAATTCCAATGTCCACCAACCCTGTAGTTATGCCTTAATTTCAATGTCTTACGAACATCTGTAAGAAAATAAATCGTCAGAGAAAATACGATGTATAGTTTCCGAAATATAACTACGTAGATATAATAGACTAAACTATGTATTAATAGGATTTATAAATATTTTCTTTAAGCATATATATCTTGTTTATTGCCTTACCCTTATTGACATCGAAGGGTTTCAACAGTTGCTTTCAAGAGTTATATTATTTTAATCAGCGCAAAAATCGATGCATGGAGAATTGTCACTTGACCTTGCAAGAAATGACAACCATAATCGATCTTTCGTTTAATGATTCAAAAAACGAAACCACTGAAATGAACGAATTGTTTACTTAGAAATGAAATAGGTTCAATAACAAAATGATAAAATGTAAAATACGAACTTTTGTAAACTATTTTCAATTTATTTTATATTCAAAAGATAATGAACTAAAATAGAATTGGACAATACAGTTGAAAGCATTTAACAAATCAGGTACTTAGCAACTCATTTAACAATTCAGAATGGCAATAATGTTAGAGTACTTCGACCAGGCTCAAGGACACTCATAAGAGTGTTGCAGTGCACCATATCAAGAACCTAGTGGCCCTATTGATAATGACCACGATGGTATTTGAAGTGCATGAACTTCGATTCATCCATCTCTACGATTACACTGTTTCCGCACTCTGTACAAGATGGTCGATACACTGCATAGCAAATACATCTCTATAATAGTTATTACAGTTAACAATTGTTTCTCTACCAATCTGCTCCATATTAACAATTGTTTGTAGTCAGCTGCTGCCCACCAAAACATAAGCTCCACCAGGTAATGCAGTAGGTTATGTAATTCAAAGAAAGAATTTTTTTTAATGCTTTGATAATGCCTGCAGACACAACGCATCCAAGCAATTCCATTTGAACCTGTCTGGCGATTCACCAAATACATTGGTTCATCACATCATTGAATTATGAAATAACCCCATCAATGCAAGGAAGTTAATTGTACTTTCAATGTTCGTCATATTAATACAAATATCCTGTACGAGATAATTCCTTTCAGTCAGCTCATCAGTGTTACTGATATCATCCACAGTTCTCACGTTCACTGTATCCAGTCAATTAGTCTTCTGCTTCAGAAATACAGTATATTGAATATTTAAACAATCGATGTACATAAACGCCATGTTCTCTACCTTTTTTTTTCTTTCTTTCTTTTCTCCGCTTTCTCTTGCGTGGAAGCAATGACTGACCTTAGAGATGTGAAAAAGGAGAGTATAATAAAGAGGAGTAGATTAGATAGGCAAATGGACAAACGGTGGATTGACAGTAGGCGTGTCAACATGTGAAATATACAGTCACGCGAGTAAAAAGACATGAGAGATTAAAGAAAATGCGAGCAAAAAAAAAAAAAAAAATGCTGCACGATCACTAGGAGAAGGATAGGGAAAGACAACTTTACAATGAAATTAAAAAGGTAATCTTAAAAAATATTTTTTGTGGGAGAGAGAGCCGGAAGTGAAAGAAAGAATTATAAAAGAAAAGAACAATGGATTAGATAGATAAATAGCTAGGTGGGAAGGTGACAGAGTGGAAGTGTCAGATGAGCACGACTTGGAGTAGAAGGGCCAAAAATTACTGACAAGTGACAAAAGCAAACCTCGCGGATCTTTTCAATCTAACCGACGGATTTTTAAAATTAATTTTTTAAACTTAACACTTTGAGACTTCGGATACTGATAGAATGTGTCACATAGAACAGGGCTTACTCTTAACGTTTTTGACAAAATTTTGTATTTTAGAAGTTATTTCGTGTTAAAGTTGTCTTTGGATAATTTTAATCAATCAATGACGTGTATTCAGCTGAAGAAATTTACTGCTGCTGTTTGCTGAGAAACCAAATCTTCCTGACAAAAAGAAAAATGAAATATCCGTCTTCAAGAAAAAAAAAATGCAAGTTTATATCATTTTATAATGTTCGCTTAGAAATTCATTACTTCTAGAAAAGAATAAGACAAAATGGTCATGGCTGGAACGCCTTTTCCCACAGATCCATTACAATCAGAGCTATCCTGGGGTTAAAACAATATTCTTTACTGAATGATGAAGCAACTAAAGTTAAAGAAAAGTTGAAAGAACAAAAGATAGCAAGTATCCTAATTCCAAATATTGGGATTCCCTTATAAAATAATATGAACTTGCATTATTTTTGTTTCTTGAAGACGAAAATTTCATTTTCCTTTTTGTCAGGAAGATTTGCTTGCCCTTTCTAGCAACCAGGTAAAGGCTCTCTCATTGCCTCGTCTTGTTCCCTTCGTCACTTGTTGTTTAGTCCCGAGTTGGATCTGATTGAACAGACGTCCCAACTGTGACCATTCCGTCTTTCTACCCAGATATAATCGACTCTATGTGTATATCACAGGATAGAGGTTTTTCTATTCTGTATATAAAAAAAGTTTGGCTACTTTTTCTAGCAGGTCATGCAACCACATACAGGCTCCATCGTTGGTCTGTCTCAGTAATAATTTTGTTGTTATTTAGCCTCAAATCAACCCTGATACAGCAAACCTATGTTGCTATAAAAGCATCTCTGGTTATTAAAGAAGGCTTTTGTTAGGGGAGTGGACCTGGATGTTGTAGTTCGCGAACAGCAGCAGTAATTTTCTTCAGCTGAATACACGTCATTGAATGGTTAAAATTACCCAAATACGACAACTTTAACACGAAATAACTTCTAAAATACAAAATTTTGTCCAAAACGTTCAGAGTAAACCCTGTTCTATGTGACGCATTCTATCAGTATCCAAAGTTTCAAAGTGTTTAGTCAAAAAAAATTTTTTTTAATTTGTTGGTCAGATTGAAAAGATTTTATAGTTTTTCAGTCTCATTGCTATGAAGGTATGATGCTGTGGAGACAAAAAAATTGGAGTAAAAAGTTACAGAGGTTTAAAAATCGGAAAAATTGTATATTTATAGCCAATAGCGAGACAGAAATTTTCTGCGTTTAGCGGAGCGGTATCAGCTTTAAGGTTGTATTCCGTGAAATTTATATAGTTTAGCGTCTGTAACATGACCTGTTCATTGTAGGTTTCTAAATAAACAGAAACACTTAATAAAATCAACATGTATCATCTTACTGTTTCTTTTGTCTCTACATTGATTGTATTGTTTTTATTATTTTTTAAAATTTGTTATATTAATATATTTGTTTGCATGTGTTTACTTTATGCGTATTTCAGTATTATGTATACAACATTAATATATAAGTGCATGTGGATGTATGTATTCATTGCCACGCTTCTGTTGATTGGCTAAAATTACCCAAATTTCCCAAATTTAATTCCAAATAATGTCAGATTCTTTAACTTACGAGATAAAGTAATTGGTTGATCGTAATCAAAATTCAGAGTTGCATCGCTACACCAAAATTGAAAGCAATCTGAGCAAAATTAAAAGGGACTCATTTTGCAAATGAAAAAGACCATAGCCTCATTTAGAATTTTTCAGTCAGTGACAGAATTAGAATTCTACTTAAAAAAAAACAACCTGGATTGAGTAATTTGTGTTCTATAGTAGTAAAGCTTCAATTTTAAAGCAAACAGTGGCCGAAGAGATAAACTCTGGACTTCGTTCTCTTTAATGATTTGTAGTAGGAATTCATTTAAAAGATAAAATAAATGATGGTTTCTAGTTTTGGCAGGGCCAGCGGTTTCTGAGGAGAACGAGAAGTTGATTACATTGACTCCAGTACTTGGCAGGTACATATTTTATCGCCCACGAGAGGATGATGAAAGGCAAAGTTGACCTCGGTAGAATTTGAATTCAGTACGTAACGACGGATAAAATACTGCCAAGCATTTTGTCCAGCGTGCTGACGGTTCTGTTACCTCATTGCTTTAAAAGGTAAAGTAAACAACTCTTTCTACTATATGCACAATGCCTGAAGTATGGTAGGAAGGAGGTTAGTCAATTATATTGACCCCTGTGCTCAACTGGGGTCAATATAAGTTGACCACGGCGATATTTCAATTCAGAAGATAGTCAGGCGAAATGTCACTGAGCATTTTGTTCGGCGTACTAACGATTCTTCCAACTCACCACCTTAAAGGTAAAAATAAACAATGAATGGAAATTGTAAGAGCAGAAACTTCCTCAGTTGCTATAGCATTACTTTGCTTCACCCATTCAACCAAAGCAATAAAAATGCATGTAAGCGCAATTGTAAGTAATTTTAGACAAGCTCAGTTCTGTATAAGCAAAGCTTTGATGGTGCCCAGTTGTTCAGACAACGTGCTTGCAGAAGTGATTTTAATGTACTAATTTCAAAATTTTAAAAGATATCAGTTTCATTTTGTCACGCTAGCTGGCGCACAAGAATTTTTGTTTCTGGAAAAAATTTACTAGGTGCAGGAATGGGTGTGTAGTTAAGAAGCTCGCTTTGCAGCCACGTGGTTTCTGTTTCAGTCCCACTGCACAACGCTTTGGGTAAACAAATGTTTTCTGCTATCGCTCCAGGCCCACCAGTGTCTTGTGACTGAATTTGTGTGGAAGCCCATTATTTGTATATATATATTATATATATATGTGTGTGTGTGCCTTTGGGTTTGCTCTCTACCCCCGCTTGACAACCAGTGCTGGTTTGTTTACGCCCTCGTAGCTTAGTGGTATGGCAAAAAAGACCGATAGAATAAGTATCAAACTTTTAGAAAATAAATACTGGTGTTAATTTGTTCGGCCAAACTCTTCAAGTGGTGCCCCTGCATATCCACGGCCCAATTAATCGAAACAAATAAAATGATTAAAAAAAAAAGATATTAGCAAATGTCAACGCAGTGCTTCATTATTTGAAACATGTAATTGAAATAATGTTTTATAAAAAAAAATACAAACTTAAGAGTTTTCAACTCAAATTACAAGGCAAAGTGAAGAATTTTTAATGATTTATTTGCAACGAATGCATAACTGCCCTTTTTATGATATGATTTATTCGTCGCTACGCTGCGGGTAAAAATATTTGTTAATAATTCACGTACCTTTTTTAACAGTAGACTGTTATATAGTGAAAATCTCATTAGTTACTATGGCGATAACAGTATACCTATCTATATTTCACACACACACTCTCTCTACCTCCCCTTTTACCTCTCCTTGTAAATACACCTTGTGACGTATATTTTGATTCCTCTCCTTCTTCCCCACTCTAATAGATGTTGTGACGGACAAACAGAGATCCGCTTCTATTTTATAACATAAGATTACCAAGCTGTATTTTAAAATTACTTTGGTCTTAATTTCTATAAATCATAAAGAGTAAAATATGTTTTGATTTGTATATATTGTTAAATCTCTTCCAGCTATTTGAAGTATTTAAAATTTGCACCTGTATATTTTCAAAAACTGTAAATTTGATGTAGTTTTGCATTCTGATGATGAAAATCTCATTTTTTCCCTAGAAATCTATAAAGAAGTTACTATTATAATACAAATAACGTGTTTATCTATATATATATAAAGCCGAAGTTGTGTGTCTGTGTGTAGCCTTTTTTTAAGTTTATAGAAATCCACATTTTCTACATTTTCATGAAAATTTTTACATCAATGGAATTTTCTCGATGTGAACTTTCCAGTGCAGTAATTAGCTTTTTAAAATTCTGTTTACTTTGTGTGATTTAAGGGAGATTTGGCTTTTATTTCTAGCAACTTTTATATTTCTTCCATTCTATCTGTACCGTCATTCTTACACATCGATCACACTCTCAACATTTAATATAGACAGTAAGAATAAAAGAGGGAGAGAGAAAGTGATACATACAAAGTCATAGATTAACTTGGTTTAAGACTATTCTTCCCTTTCTATTCTTTCCTTCACTCTTACTTCGTTCTTCTTCCTCTCTCCCATTTAATAGCTTTCTTCTATCCCTTACTTCCAACTATCCATGTGACCTGGTCATCTGGGGCTTATCGCCATTTCTCTGCTTCGACCATTGTCTGTGCACATCTCGTTTTCCTCATTTCACTTTCTCATTTCCTACACACGCCAGCATCACTTACTTCGTGAGGAATTAAAATACACCTGCTGTTGATATCCTGCTTTTTGTATGTATCTGTTCTCTGTTGTTATACGTCCTTCTTTCTGTTTACATTCGGTTCTTTCTTCCAAGGAATCTGGGGCTCTTAGCTTCCTTTTGCCAAAGTTGCAATGATAATTTGTAACTAGACTGAATAAGGAATACCCCGTTTCACTCGTTCATGTTTTCGTTACATTGTCTGTCTGCATGTTCAGCGTCCTTGTCTCCTCTTAGTATTTTTTACATATTTTTCATAACATAGAAACATAAAAACACACACGACCACACATACATGATCTGTGACAACAACATACACATAAACACATACACAATTCAACATTATAGATATAAGATTTAGGGTACTACTAAAGTAGCGCGGACCCGAACGCACAGTCGCGCGTCCGTGCTAGCTAGTATTGAGTGGTCGATCCTAACCCTAACCCTATCCCTAACCCTAACCCTGTCCCTAACCCTGTCCCTAACCCTAACCCTAACCCTAACCCTATCCCTAACCCTAACCCTAACCCTGTCCCTAACCCTAACCCTATCCCTAACCCTATCCCTAACCCGCGTGTGCAAATGAATACGTGTTTAGGGTTAGGATCGACCACTCACGACTAGCTAGCGCGGACGCGCGACTGCGCGTTCGGATCCGCGCTGCTTTAGTAGTACCAGATTTAGTTTGTGTGTTTCTTATATAAACACGCGCATGCATACCTATTTTATAACTGTCTTCTGTTCTCCCTTCCTCTCTTTCTCTCTCTTCATTGTTCCCGTTCTCTATTCCTTTCTCCCCCTCTCTCTCTCTTCCTCTCTCCCTCTTCTCTCTCAAACGCACACACAAGCATTCATTACAATATAACTAGACTTACCTTACTACATGTTCGTCAATGTTTTGTAAGTATACAAACTACGGAGCTTATGTAGACAGGACAACACATTGCAAATCAGTGGACTTCATTAGAAATGTGAAAACTACCTACCCTGTCATCTGTTATAACTTTTTGTTGTTCTGTTTAATATACTATCTATCTATCTATCTATCTATCTATCTATCTATCTATCTATCTATCTATCTATCTATCTATATACATACATACATATATATATATACACATACACACACACACATATATACAGTTATGAGGGAAAAAACTTGGATCTTGTGAATTTTCTGAAGTCCTCTCCCCACCCTTTGGAAAAGATTTTCTCCACAAATTACTTTAGAATCGTAATGTATGCCATTTGAAAGGTATTTCTATAAAATTTCATTGAAAAAACCCATTTTCCTAAAAGTTATGAGGGGAAAAACTCGGATCTAGTGAATTTTCCGAAGTCCTCTTCCCACTCTCCCGTTGCTTTGCGCGCATTTTTTTTTCATATTCGTTTCCTACACATTGTTTTACACCCATTTCAGTAATTTTTTGGATTTTCATTTCCGGGTCAAGATGTAAACATTAACCTTGGTAAGCTAATGTTAGATATACAGCTTTATGTTTAATTCTTTTATTGGCTTCAACTTTTAAGCACATTCATAGCTCCTGGTCTTGACAATCAGTTCCTTGTGAACATTTTTATATGGCAATGCTGCTCACGTGATCCTCGGACTACATTCACTCCACCACACAGCAAGTCTGTTTAACTTGCCACAAAGATAATTTTATATTAAGTGTTAAACTTCACTTCTTCACATTACAACACAGTTTTTACTATCTGCACTCTATATCCTGCTAAGAACAAGAGGGAGAAATATCTCAGCACTTAGCAATTGAAAAATAAACAGTAAGGTGAATACATGTGCATACTGAATGTGACTCACTCCACTATCTTAACGCTCACTGTAATAGAGAAAGAGAGAGAGAGTAGTAGTAGTAGTTTCCTCGCCAACCCATCCTTCCTTGCTATGATAGAACTTGATAAAGTAGCACGTGAAGAAATTGAGTCAACAAATACATGAAGGATTGGAAGAGTCTCCATGTGGTCGCTCAATCTACTAAAAATAGCAGACATTTCCCAAACTACCCTGTACCGCCTTTTAATTAAATGAAGGAGATATTGAATTGTGTAGTCCGAGATAAACTCTGCCTGAAATGGGATAGTAAATGATAGAATGCCTTTGATCAAAGGTCTGCTTGACCAGGGATGACTGAGGGGGCGATGTGTTAACACCAACAACATAACAGCAATCAAAAACACTGAGGGGAGCTGAAAAGTTCCTGGCTTCGGTTAGAAGAAAATACAGGAAGATCAGCTAATTATGATTTTATTTGGTATATTCCCCTCTCAGATTCACACTCTTATTGCGGCGATCCTTCAGTTTTTCTAAGCTCTGTAAAAAATTCGGAAGGTTGGGCCTGCAGCCAGGCCTTTCGTGACACCCTTAAAGGCAGGAACCTTTTAGCACCCCCTCGTAGTTTAACATTACCAAAATAAATTAAAAGCAAAAGGCAATAGATATAATCTTTCATCTTTTCAACATCGCAAGTAGTATTATCACTGAAACTGAAAGGATGAATAACAAAGTTGACCTCGGTGGACTTGGAACTCAGAACATGAAGACGGACGAAATGCTGCTACGCATCTTACCCGGCATGCCAGTTCGCCGCTTCAATAATAATTTTTTCTGCTTTAGGCACCACGCCTGAAATTTTGTTTGAGAAGACTAGTTGATTACATTGACCCCAGTGGTGAACTGGTACTTACTTTGTCGACCCAAAAGGATGAAAGCAAAGTTGACCTCGGCGTAATTTGAACTCATAACGTAACGACAGACGAAATGCTGTTGAGCATTTTGCACGATGTGCAAACGATTCTATCAGCTCATCGCCTTAATATTGGTTTCAAAGTTTGGAACAAGGCCAGCGATTTCGGGAGAAGAGTTAAGTAGATTACATCGACCTCAGTATTTCACTGGTACTTAATTTATCGACCCTGAAAAGATGAAAGCCAAAGCCGACCTTGGCGGAATTTGAACTCAGAATGTAAAGACGGACGAAATTCCGCACTTGGAAGAGGATGCGTGGCGTTATATCAGATACTATAAATAGTATATATATATATATATATATATATATATATATAAATTTATATAAATATGGATAAGATCGATATTTAAACACCGATTTTATCAAGTGGCCAGCATGGGAATAAAAACCATAAAAGGTAACAATTA
>NC_068984.1:53250179-53273766 GCF_001194135.2 Octopus bimaculoides
CATATATACATACGTATATGTACATACTTACATCTATACATATATATATATATATATATATGTATATGTGGGCACAGGACGTCATGAAATATGTGCAACAAAAAAGTACGAAGCACGAGTACATGGAACATGAACTATTCTTTCGAAAGACACAAATGGAAAACAAAACAAACAAAGAACAACCCCTCATCAGTTGTTGGCTGTTTCTCTAGTCTCGTATTTCGAGCATTTAACAACAATATACGCTTTCAATAAAACAGTTATTCCCGCAAAGCAAATTGAATAAAATTTGGGATTTTGCGAAGGGTCAAAATAGGTAACACAAACAGGACAGTGAAAACAAACAGGAAGGGCTGCTAAACCTAAATGAGGTTGTGGAAGCTAGAACAGGAGACAAATAAGACCACGTCTTCCTTGTTCCAGCTACAACAGAGAGAAAGAAAGAAAGATAGTCGATCGCCACATGGGAGCTATGTGAGCAAGGGAGGAGGAGTGAGGGAGAGAGTGATAGAGTAATAGGATAGAATAGTGGGAGAAGAGGAGGTAAAAGAATAAGCAAGAGAAAAATGAAAGAGTAAAAAGATCGCATAGAGTGCGCATCAGAATTATTAAGATAAAACTTACTTGGAAGAGGATGCGTGGTGCTCAATCATATAATAATATAAATAATATATATATATATATGCATATATACATATATACATACGTATATATATATATATGTGTGTGTGTATATATATATATATATATATATATATGTAAATATATAAAAATAAAAAGATAAAGAGAGCAATGGTAAGGTTGGAGAAGTATTTTATGGATAGAGTCTTACAGCTGTTTCTGGGAAGATCCAGTACTTCCCTTCATCGGAGACAGAAAAAATAAAGTAGTCTATTATTATATCCATAGGCAGATGTATACTCGGTCATAATGTCTTACGTTTAAGGTGGTTCCCATACATTCCCTGAGGAGAAGTTTACATTTTTAACATCGACGATTCCTATGGATCGCATAAATTGTAATTCTTCGAAACATATGTCGGAATAAAGTATGCAGTAATAACGTGCGTTTACTCCATTCCTTAAATTTTTATATATACTCAAATACCCAAAATATCAAGGAGTTTCTGCCTCACTAACAGGAATTATACCAGTTATTTTGTGATCTTTGCTACCTTGGTTTCTATTAACCCATTTATTCTATCCGAATTATTATTTATTAGGATAAAATAAATACATATAATTAAATATATATATATATATATATATATATATATATATATATATATTATACGAAATGTATAGTATTTTGGCATTCCTTCGATATAACTCGACAAAATCAAAACATCTGACTTCGGGTTTTTCCGTGACAGTTGCTGAAATGGGAGGAGGAGAAGAAGGCTAATGGGTTGTGTGTGTGTGCTTGTTCTTGCCTGGGATCCTTTCCTTCTCATGGGCAGCTCGATTAATTAATTTTCTGTAACTAAACACTTTGAAACGTCGGATACTGGTAGAATGTGTCATATTGAACATCTTTTACTCTTAGCGTTGTTTGAGAAAAGTTTCTATTTTCGAAAGAACAAATATGTAAGGCTTTTTTTCTTCAAGTTTAAAATGTGACATTGCTGGCATAATTTCGTTTTATCTATATTCCACAACACATAGATAAATAAAAACAGAACAGGCACACACACAGACACAGACAAGAACAAGCACGCACACACAATCCATTAGCTTTCTTCTCTTCCCATTTCAGCAACTGTCACGGAAATACCCAAAGTCAAATGTTGTCAAATGTTTTGATTTTGTCGAGTTATATTGAAGGAATGCCAGTATTTTATATCTATCACGGCTGATCTTACCAATCGGTTTCGCGCAAGGAATACAATGGAGTGTTAAGTAACAATCCGATTATATAACCTTACGCTCATCAGATTTAATCGATATGAAAGGGAACATGGTGACTGCTCTCTATTGTCAGAGGTGGATTAACACAACAGGTCAGCGGCTGCTGTGAAAAATATGGTGAAACGAAAAAGGGTTAGGAGTTATGCCCCTTAGCGGTTCAGCAAAAAGTATTGATAGAATGCCAATATTTAAAAAAACATATAAGTACTGGGGTCGATTCATTCCACTAAAATTTTTCTAGACTGTGTTGTAGCATGGCTGCAGTCTAATGAGTGAAACGAGTAAAAGGTTAAAAGATTCAAGGTTAGCCTTAATGGAATTTACAAAAGCTGGATAATGAAATGCAGAAACACTTAATAAGTAGAACTTTTTATGTTTATATGTATCATATAAACATGTACATCTTTTAGAACATTGTCATTTTATAAGATTTTGCTGGCAAATTTTAAAATTAACAAACATTTATTTACACGAAAGAAAATTACTGGAGAACTTTCATTTAATTCTTCCAGATCTTTCCATAACAACTGTATTGAAACCATTTGTGGGGAATTTATTTTACCACAGCAACTGGTCACACACCACAAGGTTTAACAGAACCTACTGATAAGCATTTTAGAAATCAAACATTAGTGTGGACAGTATCGTCTTGCTCAAATACATCCTTATCTGTGTTCCATTGTTTGAAGATGTCATGCTTGTTTTCTGTTGTAAGTACATTTTTATGTTACTGCAATGAGAAGCTTGACAGTTCTCACTCGCATTCACATTATAAATTCTTCATTCTCACGAATTGAAAACGAAAGTAATTATTTTTGTTTAAATCACGCGAGTTTTAACAAGTCAAAGAAGGTAACTAATAAGCGTAGAAACGTGATACATGCCAAATTAAACTAAATAAATAAATGAATAAGTTATTTAAAATATTACCCTAAAGTGATATAATAATGCAAATGTCGAATATTTTACTCTGAAGGTGGTAGTTCTTATGAGAATGCTTTGACTGAAAACAAATGAGATAAACTAAAACTATAAAAATAAATGAGACAACCCCTCTATATATCCTCCTTGACATAAATTTTGGCATCGCTGTATATTATTAATTCGGTTAAGTATACTGGCACCCAAAAATCGACCTTTTTTTCGTAATAAAATTTTTTCGGCGGATTCCTATATTTTCGATGACGGGGATTCTGAATATGCCAAATCTATCCAGCAGTTTTTGAGATATCTTTTCCACGGACAAACAAACATGACTGAAAACAATACCTTTGCATCAGCGGAGGAAATAAATAGCATGACAGTTCTTGATTAAAAAAGTCAAACTCTATTCTCTCCAACGCCGGCATGGGAGTTACATCATTTGTACAATGTAGAAAATAATCCGTTGTCATTGTTCAAACAATGTCGGTATCGAGTTCACAAATCACCCAAGGCTAGGGTCTCGTGCCATGCACCCTCTCTAAATGTCGATCTTTGATCACTCTCATGACAACATTGTGACAAAAATCTTTATTTTTACCTTCATCATTATACCGAAAGAAATTGAAGAAAAAGACCCCATAGCATTTAAACGCTATCTAGACAAATTCCTCCCAGAAATAGCAGATAAACCACTGACCTGGATACATTTCAGTCAACAAAAACCCTGCTCAAGTGGGTTATGGTGTCCCAAAATAGGTATTAACAGATTCAGCAGGATGGTGCTATATAAGTTAGGCATGACCTGGGTCATTAATGCCTGAAACTTGAATTAAGTAACTTAAGTTATATATATATTTAAAACACTCTTTTGCACATGAAATTTTTAATGATGGAATATTAATATTTAGCTCTATCCAATGGCTAAATTTTTTCTCAGCAGAAACAATATCGTAAAATTCATGCCAGAAGTGGTTTATAAATAGTATGTATCTCAGATATGTGCTTATGATTTGACATGAAACCAAGACAATATGTCCTTTGAATTTCATTGGCGTTTTTAATGAAAATTGAAAAATAACTACGAAGAAAATCAATGGATTAAGTGAAAAGATAAACATGTTAAATCTTTATAATCAGTAGAGATATTGAGTCAATGAAAACAGCCTCTAAGTGGTAATGCGACCTGCTAAAAATAATAGTCAGAACTCCCTTTCGTCTTATATTTTAAAGAATAAAATCCTAGTGTCTTAAATAAAGAAGTGTACATTGAACAGTGAAGATAAAAAGCCAGCATGGGGCAAGACTTCATTTTGTACCCCCCACCTAAACACCCCTTTTTTATTTTATTTTTTTTCTATACAAACCCCTGTTTTCTGCTATGGAGAATACGAATCTGCAAAAAAATTAGCAAAAATCAGCATTTTGAAATTATACCTATCTCCTTATTTCTTCATTAACTTATTTCAGAAATTTTTTTTTTTTCAAAATATGCGGAAAAATGATTCTGAAAAAATTTCCAAAAATTTTTCCAGTTAGGGTTTTAGGGTTAGGGTTAGGGAAAAAAGCGAAAAAAAAATGAAGAAAGTGGGGGGGGAGGTACAGAAATTTCAAAATTCCGATTTTTGGCAATTTTCCGAAATCTCCATATCCGAAAACGTGGGTTTTTGGCAATAAAAAAAAACAATACTTTGCGAGAAAATGGTGGTGGTGGTGGTGGGGACTGAATTAAGTCTTTCCCAGCATGGTTATGGCTGGAATACATTTGATCACAGGTGTGGGAGACGAGCGGCACCCTGAGAGTCATGAGTTATTTGGAACCCCATGAATGATGTTTAGAAAGTTTTTGGAATTTAACGTTTTGCTAAACTAACCAAGTAACTGAGTAAACAAAGCATTACTGAATTCTATTCTGATTTCTTTTATTGCATTTACTGGGTGAGAAGGTAGTGCACTCTGACATATCAGTTTCCCTTGGCAGTAACATAAGCCCAAGTTGTCTTAACTGATAAATCAATCAGTACAATTCAGTACCGTATTACGCAGCAAAGGTATGCACACGCTAGCAGGCATTTTTCCTGTAACCAGTTGCGTGTCTCTGGAGCTCTTGGTGAGAAAACAAATGACCAAAAACCTGTGTACTGGTATATTGTACATTATTTATCAGTGACTAATAACTTTATTTAAAAATTAACATTTGCCAACGACAAACCGATTACTCATCCTACCGAAGGAGAAAATTAAAAGTAAACAAATACTTGCTTTACGCCAAAATTGAAGAACTAAATTACTTCAAATACTAATCAATTTCAGCTCAGTTGATTTATTTTACCTGTTACGCACAACAAATTTTAAAGAGACAAAAGCAAAGAAAATATTTATCGTTAAGAAGTCATGGATCTCTTGTGGCTGAAACAACAACAACAAAACAATTGTTTCTAACAGGTACATAGCCTTAATTTTGGATTGAAGGAATAATCGATTCTCTTTCCCTAGTACTTTATTTTATTGACCTGCATTGGTGGGATTTGAACTCAGAATGAATTTCCTCAAGGCATTGCAAAAACATGGCTATACGGTAATCCCTCGCCATATCGTTTATTATTTAAGTTTACGTCAATTTCTCCATGGTGTTGTTTTCCATTTATAATAAAATAAATACTTAACATATGATCTGCTTCTTTCAGTTTCTGTCTAGCAAATACACTCACAGGGCTTTGATTGGCCTGAGGCTAAAGTAGAAGACACTTGATCAAGGTGCCATGCAGTAGGCCCAAACCTGAAATCAGGTAGTTGGGATTCAAACTTCTTACCATGAACATTAGTTGAATATTGACTAACAACATATTATTAGTAAACAAAGTTGTGAACCAAGAATGGAATTTAAGTATGAAAAAATTATGCAAAAATAATACATTGTATAAAGGCAGTGCTCCAGCATGGCCGCAGTCAAATGACTGAAACAGGTAAACGAGTAAAAAGAGTATATAATAAACCAATGACTCCTTATGATATTCTTCGTCCTTCTGCTGTTCAGAGTCATTTCTTTTCTCTGACACTTTTGACTGGTGCAACGCTAGATAATAACATACACCTAAAATGGTTTCTAAAGAGCTAAGAGATGAATAGAGTGAGATACGATGTTCTAAATAGATCATAAAAGCAAATTTTTTATGAAAATGCAATAGTTTGCGACGATTACCACTGATTCCCGTTTTAACTCTCTCTCTCTCTCTCTCTCTCTCTCTCTCTCTCTCTTCTACTCAGTATGTTATCTTAATCCCGAGCAACTCCGAGTATCTCTTAAGTCAAACACTAAATCAGTGACGTGGACACATTGGAGCAGTAGAGAGGATTATGAACTCATAAAGTAACCTGATACATTGTATTTTATAAAAAACAATACTGTGTGAAAAGGCGATGATTTTGTTTCATGGAAGTCGAATCTATAAATAAAAACTTTCAACTGATTTTAAATATAACTGTTAGCCTGTGATTCACAGCCAAGAGAACATTTAACAAAATAAATGATATATCAGAGGAGATTGTAAAAATGACGAATTTTATATTGTTGTCAATTTTCATATATTGAAACAATGTTCTTTAAACTATTTTTGGATACAATTTATTTTTTAAGCTGTGTCCAAAAGATTGGTTTGATCGTTAAAACTATTTCATTTCACCGACATTGTCAATGTCTTTCTTTTTGAGAAATATGGAATATTATGTTCAGTCATAAGGAAACTAATATTTAAATTACGTGCATTCCATTGTTAAATCAGTCAAGTTGGACTAGAATTTATATTTCCCAAAACAAAATAATAATAATAAGAAGAAAATTGACAAGTTTATTTTTTGAACTTGTGGAAGGCACACAAAATGTCGAAATATCGTTCACTTGATAACAATGGCACTCTTCTATTTTTGCTAATAATAATGATGATGATAAGGGAGTGGTAATAAATATCTTTGGAAATTAGTCTAATTTGCACTAGCTCACTAGCGAAATAAATGACTCATCTCAAACGCAAAATTAACTTTCCATGACCTTTTTTTAATCATTTTGTTGTGGCAATATGGATCTCTTCAATTATAATGTTTACTTGACAACGTACAATAAATTATGTATAATGCGACAGAGAAATCACTCTCCAATAGTGATTTCAAGTACATCATACAATGTCTTTGTGACAGTTGTCAACATACATCTAACGCAAGATAACATTGCCTCTTTTGTTTAAACTTCACTCTGTGAACTCAATGGCGAAATTGATTTTACTTGCCCTGTCGTGTGACCACTTATGATAGCATGTCAACTCTAATCATTTTATTAATAGAACCAAATTATTTTCAAGCCTCGTTTACAATTATTCCCACAGAAAATATATTATCATTGGGCAGATAGTGAAGTTGTGGTGTGCAGTTAGTACAGAGTGGTCACTTTTATATACATATTTGCTGTGGTTGAAAATTGTTGCATTTAATGAAAGGGATGTCCTAGTTTGGCTACCGCACACGTCAACCAAGCCCTATGATACACTACTGTAGGTAGAATAGAATAGGGATCTTTTCTGTTGCTGTAACAGTTTTGTATTGTTTTAAATTTTATTCCAGTTGTTTTGAAATTCGATGTTCTGTTTTAGTTTTTGTATGAAAAAGTAAAGACTCCCCTGAGTCATGAATGACCATGGGATCGCACCTGAAAAGTTACCTCTGAGGCACAAGTCCAGGCAATGTTGTTTATGGAAGATCAGCAGTCACCCGTGCATACCAGCCTCCCCTCTCCACACCACTGATGTTATCCAAGGGAAAGGTAAATGTCGATACAGCTTGGCACCAGTGATGCCACAGCTCATTTCTACAGCTGAGTGAACTGGAGCAACATGAAGTAAAGTGTCTTGCTCAAGAACACAACTCAAGACTGTGAGCCTAATGCTCTAACCACTGAGCCATAATTATGAAAATGGAATACATTTTTGCCATAATTTTTTTAATAAAAAGTTAATAGGGATTTTTTCTGTTTGGCTGCCAAGATTTCAAAAATCAAAGTTTATGGAAAATTTCAAAATTTGGTACATTAATGTAGTTTTCCAAGCTGAATTGCTGGAGATATTTCACTTTTTCCAGAAAGATTTTTGAAAAATGATATAAAGGTTTAAAATTTGGTAATTTTCATCCAATCGATTTCAAAGTTGTTGTTTTGTGTGTGACTGCAAATAGTATGTGTGTTTTTTATACAAAACCATAAACAAATGAATTACACATGACATATAACCCCTCATAACTTTTCTATTTTTTTTAATTATCTGAAAATGTTTGTGAATTTGTATTCTACACTTGGGAATTCATATGATGATACAGAAAAAAAAAAAAGAAGTGGGGGCGATGTGTGATTTAAGGCCTATTTAGCTGTTATTTTTAGCATACTTCACAACCACCTCAATGACAAAAAACAAGTAAACAACACGTATTTTGTAGTTTTAAGCATTCAAAATACATTTAATATGATAAACAGCACATTACAAATTGAATGTTTCTCAAAATAAGAAACTTAAAAGATTTAACCAAAAACAAGATATCACATTACAAATTAAATATTTTTAAAAAACGAACATTTTGCTGACCAGTTCATTGAAAGTGAATGTTAGAAATGTATTCAAGCAATTTCTCAACCAAATCACAATTTTCATATCTCCTGTGCCACATAAATTCACAGAGATGTGAATATACTATAGAACGGTGAGTGCCGCAGCATGATTTATTATCTCGCTTTACGGAGTCTCATGTACTCTCCACTTGTTGAGTGTGGGGTACCATTTTTCGAGTTAAGAAATCCATTGCAGTGATTCACTGTTCCATACTCAGAATTGTAACCATCAATTTCAAGAATATGAGCCTACACCCTCCACAAATTGCTGAAAATGGTGGTTCCTGGAAGAATCAAGTGATGTATGCATTCCTCCAGTGTGTCATGGTTCTGACATGGCACTGCATAGAGAAAAACCTGTCTGGTCTTGCTACACACTCCTCCAAGAACCCACTGTTCAAGTTGTACTTCCTCGGTTGTTCTTACATCATGAGAAGACTGTTTCGTCGATCTCAACAATCTTTCCAGGACCACCAACCTTAACTGGATGACAGAGCAGGTCCTCCACACATACTCACTTCCCTAACATAGCTGTTATAATCAACAGCTGTGCAATAGCTCATCCCCAGTTCTTCAACACAAAACTGGACCGAAGTCAATTCCTTAACCCATGAGTAAAGAGAAAGCACTACAGTCCTAAGAGGAAGGGAGCTACTTTCAAATCATGTGTCTTTCCTCACTGACACAGACTCCATGCATCCTTGGCGTGAGCATCGCTAATACATATTCCTTCCAAGTTTTTTGTACTCATAAAATGCTTCTTCGTTTTCCATGATTTTATCTTAGGTATAACACTCTTTTCTTGCAAGTATGAAACCACATCCTCCTCTGGTGCGTTATTTAAGGCCTGTTTGGTTGCTATTTTTTGCACATATGACAACTACCTCAATGACTCAAATATATTTGCCAACACGTACTTTCTTGCAGACAAAAGAGTTCTCATGTTTGGCTTGTTACTATGAAAACAGGCATGAATGTATCTGTGACTTATGATTGGCTAAAATTACCCAAAATTTTCAATCTTTAATAGCTAATAACTTTTTATTTATTGATTTTATGGGAAAAAAAATTTTCATGGCATTGATTAGCATATAAAAGTATATCATTACACTGAATATGAAACCAATTTGAATAGAAATTGAAGAGACTGAAAATTGGTAGCGAAACAGAAAAGATCTGTTAATAGCTTTTAAAGTTTGCAAATTTTGGGTTATTTTAGCCAACTGAAAGCCACTGACACATTGCCTGTTTTCATAGTAACAAGCAAAGCTGTAGTTAGCTGCCCAAACCACCACCACCATCATCACATATATTTTCTTTTGGTCTGTGTTTTCTTTGCCAAGTCAAACCTTAACCCTAATGTGTTTTTTGTTTTGTAAT
The DNA here is from genome assembly GCF_001194135.2 of Octopus bimaculoides. Classification (NCBI taxonomy): domain Eukaryota; kingdom Metazoa; phylum Mollusca; class Cephalopoda; order Octopoda; family Octopodidae; genus Octopus; species Octopus bimaculoides. Next base: position 53,260,035 of record NC_068984.1, read on the forward strand.
TTTTAGCAAATAATATTTCGTTGGGATTTTTTCTTTTTTAAATTATTTACTTGCTTATTCGACTGTTTCATATGACTTCATTAAAACTTCTTACAACTGCCATCATTGTAATGTTCTGTCTTCATACACCAACATAGGTTGTCAAGTGAAGGTGGAGGGGACAAACACAGACAGACACATTCATATATATATATGACGGGATTCTTTCAGTTTCCGTCTACCAAATCCGCTCACAGGGTTTTGGTCGGCCCAAGGCTATAGTGGAAGACACTTGCCCAAGTGTATATACAACAAGACACCTGTTTCTGTCACATTCTGACCTTTCATCATCTGATACAAGTTCACCCAGTCTAATGCCCCCTCCTCTCTCAAAGGGTTTTGGTCTTGCAAGTTACTTGGTGACCCTGCTAGTGCTTGTGCCATGTGAAAATCATCCAATCCACACTAAAGTGGTTGCCTGTGCTGGTTCCACGTAAAATGCTCTCAATTGACTCTGTGGAGTGATTGGTGTTAAGAAGAGCATCCAGCCATAAAGACCATACCAAAACACAGTGAAGCCTGGTGCAGTCTTCTGCTTAGTCAGCTCCTGTCGAACCATCCCAACCATGCTAGCATATATAAATACATACCCCTCAGTCCTTTAGGCAATGAATTAGTAGAACTATGACAGCATAAGACAAAATATTTGATGTATGTACTAACAAGTGTTTAAGTTCTAAATTCAGTTACTGCTGAGGCCAACTTCCAGGGCTGATAAAATAGATTACAGGTAAAGCACTAATGCATCCCAGATGTGAATAGGATTATAACAGAAGTCAAGAAAAAGAGGACAAAATATTTCTTACACTCTTTGGCCCTTTCCCATACATTTCTCATTTCCTTGGCTACTAAGGACCCTGTCTCAAATGTTCTCTTTTGTGATCTTTGTAGCTTTGAGAAGAACAGGATTCAGAAAATGAATACTGGTACCAATAGAGTGCTTCTCCATCAGTGTACAGTGACATGTCAAGAGTATCTAGGTATACTACTTATTTTAATAAAATTAAGTTATGACTTGAGAAAATCCAAATAATAGCCAGATGGCTTGAAAAGCAAGTTTTCATAATTTTGTTATACAGCCAAGTGCTGCTTGTGAGTAAATATGGCTTAATAAGTTGTTTCAGGTGCCTATGTAATTGCAAGCAGACAATAGATACTCTCTTGGCTCTTTCTCCCATGTGATAACTATAAAGGGAGACAAACATGTATAGTAATACCCAGCTGGAGATAACTGGAACACTGTAAAATGAAGTGCTTTGCTCAAAGATGCTCTGCCCAATCCAGGAACTTATGATCATGAGTCAAATATCCTAGCCTCCAGGAAATGAGCTTTCACTTTGATACAAAGATGTATTGTTTAACAAAACAAGGTTGCAAAAATTTGCAATATATTTTTTCTAATTTTTAACTTTAAAACACATTTGTTTAATTTTCCATTCAATGTGTGCTTGTGATTTCTAAAATTTTATCTTTAGTGTTCAACAAAGTCAAAATGATTGAGAATCACTGCATTGTATTTTGCAGTATATGATAGAAGCTTTCTATAAACAAAGTCGATAAGCATCTACAAAGAAATGAAATTTTGTAGTAAAAGCTCTTCTCGTATCCCTTGAGAAGAACATGAAAGTCATATATCATTTTCCTGCCCCCATAAATATGAAGAATTCCAATATTGTAAGATGTTCAATATTCTAAATCAACCTTTTATTTCTTTTTTGTCACCAGAAAGGTTATTTAACCTTGAAACTATTGAAATTTATATAATTAATGATTTTAGGATTTATAAAGAGTCACTTGAAAAATAAAATGCAATAAAGCAAAGTGCAAAAATGATAAGATATCGTTTAAAAAAGTTTGTTATATCTAAATTCAACTCTTTGTTCATTGTTTCAATTTCTGCATGTAAAATTACAATGCCAATGTAATATCAATAATTGTCATTGCTATTTGTTGTCTTTTTTGTTCATTGCTAAGACATTATTTGTTGTAAGATTAATTCTGCGTACCTTTTTATTGCCTATATGTGTAGGAAAAGAAGTGTGAAAATCAGCTTTCAATTTCATTTTTGCAGCTAAACTTGTTTTTCATATGCATTGCAACCACTTTTGTTCAATTCTTGCTTTGTACAACTACGTGCTTTATAATTCTAGATGAATTTTACTGCACATAATTGTAATTAAATATTGTCTTGTCCTCTATAAAAATTCCATTGACATATAGGATGTTTCCAATGAATTGACCTCAGTACTTTACAAGCACCTAATTTGATTGAAGCTGGAAGGCTGAAAGACCAAGTTGTACTCAACAGGGACATTTAACTCAGAGTACAAAGGGCTGTAATTAGATACTACATTCTGCCAATTCATTTCCTATACTTGACTGACACTTTGTTTTACCAACCCCAGAAGTCCTTCAATGAGATTTTATTATCTTTTTCACAAAGTGTCAATCAACTATTTGTTTGTCATCTACAGCAGAGAGAAAAAATAGCTAAAACTTTCTGACAAAAAGAAAGGCAACTGGGCATGATGTAAATAATTTGTACCAAACAATGATGTTTATTTCTCCTTCATAATGATTGTTTTAGAAGCTATTTCAATACTGAAAGGCTAAAGATTTATTAAAGACATAAATTAATTGTGCAATTCCCAACTGCTAATCCACTTACAAGGATTTGGTCAGTCTGGTGCTATAATAGAAGATATTTGCCCAAGGTGCCACTGCCACTAGTATTAGGTAATGTAGCAAAGGTGCAATTAACATGCAATAATTAGAATTTTACTCTTTTGTCATTTTACAGTGCTTATACAAGGTTATGTGGAGGTTTGTGACTTAGTGGCTAGGGTTTTAAGCTCATAATTATGGTTTTGATTCCTGGACTGGGCAATGCATTATGTTCTTGAGCAAAACACTTCATTTCACATTGCTCAAGTCTACTCAGCTGGCAAAAAAATGTGTAGTACCTGTATTTCGAAGGGCCAGTCTTGTCACATTCTGTGTCATGCTGAATCTCCTTAAGAACTACATTAAGGGTACACATGTCTGTGGAGTGCTCAACTACTTGCATGTTAATTTCATGTGTCAGCTGTTCTGTTCATCGTTGGATCAGCTGGAACACTTGTTGTCATAACTGATAGAGTGCCAGATTCTATACAAGATTATGAAGTGAATACTACTTTTGAAAATAAAAATATTTAATAAATTAAGATGAAACTAATAAAATATAAGATAAAACATTTATGTATTTGTTTTGAAAGATTCCTGATGTGAAATTGTGTGTTGAAATGTTATTATATTTGGGGATGGTCATTTTTTTGCCACTTAACCGCACACAATGTATACAAGTCCTTCACTTCAGCTTTATTACTATTCATAATTTAGTGTCTTTTGTCTGAACTCTTTCGTCACACATCCTGTTATCTCTTCAACACCTCTCCATCTCACTAGTCTCCTCTTGTTCTGTTTAGTCCATTCTCAAAAGATTTCAGACAAAGGACACTAAAATATGAATAATAATAAAGCTGAAGTGAAGAACAAAGTATATAGTGCATGTGGTTAACTAGCAAAAAATATGACCATCACCAAATATAACATCATCATCATCATTGTTTAATGTCTGCCTTCCATGCTAGCATGGAACAATATCCGATAATATCTATCTATCAATTAATAACAGAAAGAACATTAATTCTCTATAAGATAGTACCACCATTACTACATTCACTTGCACCCACTGGTTATCTCTATTCCTATTTCTATCTATCACTCAGTCTCTCCCCTATATACTCTTGCAACATTTCCCCACTCTTCCTGATCTTTCTGTCTCCATACTCTCTTCTATATCACCTTCTTAGACATGTTACTTTAAGAGTATGCTCTGACACCTTGTCACCATCATCTCTATCTCTCTTCTAGCACTATCTACCCCTTCCACCCATATATAATATAATGTAGACCTGAATCTCATCCACAACTATAAACCTGTTCTTGTTCCTCTCATCATATTTTATCCTCTCACTTATTCAAGGTGGCTCTTTAATCTTGCAAGTTACAAGGCAACCTCACAAGTGCTGATCTGTCAAAAAAAAAAAAAAAAAAAAGGATCCAGTACCATGGTTGGTATTAGGATGGTTATTCAGATGTGGAAATCATATCAAGACTGAAAAACTGGAGCAAGATGTGGTCCTCCAGCCTATTGGATCCTATTGAAAAATGTCCAGCACAGGTCAGCATGGAAAGCAGACACAAAATAATAATGATGACAATGACGACAACATTGATGATGATGATGACAGTGACAGTAGCAGTGATGACCACAGCAGTGGCAGTGGCATCAGCAGCAATACTGGCAGTGGCAGCAACGCTGGTGGTGACTGTGGTAGCAATAAAGACAATGATAATGATGAAACTGAGACAAGTTTTAGCATGTCCAAGCATTCACTAATGAATATTATTAGTAACATGTCATCCATCTTATGACAATGCTTTAATGTTGACAATATTCTTTTGCCTCTGTGGGAGATATCAACTAATGTTACATAAGTACAATCATTATAATTTCTACTTCAATCAAATTTTATGGTGCTTCTTCAGTTTAATGAAGTGAGTCTTATTTTGTAAATATTAAGATTTATTAACTTAAACTAAAATTTATAAAAGCAAATTTCTCTTGAAGATGCAGGCAGAGCTCTAGGATTAAGAAGGTTGCTTTGCAATTATGTGGTCTCATGTTCAGTTCCACCACATGGCATCTTGAGCAAGTGTCTTCTACCATAGTTGAAGATCGACTTTGTAAGTGAATTTGGTAGACAGAAACTGTGTGAAAGCATGTTGTATGTGTGCAAGGGTGTGCCCTGGCACTTCACCACCATTTGTCTTTCTTTCACTCGACCTTTCCATTTATATTCTAATTCTGTACATTGAGGGTATGCCCTGGGTTTGCTACCATCTCTTGCGACCATTTCTAGCACTTTGCTACTATCTTTCTCACACTATCCCTTGTATTCTTAGACTCTTGCTCTCTTCCATTCTGTCTCAATCTTGATTGCGCACTCTCTCTTTCTCTTGCTCTCTCCATCTGATTGGGTAACCATGTATCTCCTTTACAACAAAACACCTGTTTCTATCCTTCTGTCACCTGCTAACCTCTCATCACCTAGCACAAGGCCACCTCCTCTATTGACATCACCACCCCGCTCAAATGATCTTTGTCTTGCAAGTTACTTGGTGACCCTGTCAGCACTGGTGCCATGTAAAAAGCATCTTATCTGCACTGTAAAGTATTTGGCATTTGGAAAGGCATCCAGCTGCAAAAACCATACCAAAATACAGTGAAGCCTGGTGTAGTCTTCTGCCTAGCCAACTCCTGTCAAACCATTCAACCCTTGCCAGCATGGAAAACAAATGTTAAACGATGATGATGATGATATATATGAATATACATGCATACATACATACATACATATTTATATGTAGTTCAAATTTACAGAAAGCAATAGATGAAGACAAGTGAGGGAACAACAAGCAGGTGTATTTGTTTGACACTCAGGAAGAATGGAAAAGTCATTGATGTTTCAAGTCTATGTGCCTGGACAGAAAGAATTGAGAAAAAATGGAGTAAGAAAAAATGTGTAGGGATTAACGGATCAACCTAATGAATATGTATATGTTTGTGCGTCTTTGTGTTAGTGTTTGCTCTGCTCAATATCAACCATTTAATATGTTTTGGTTTGTTATCTTTTTGCTCCCAAATTAGTTTGCTTAATGAAGTCAAACTTTCCTTATTCCTATGTATGTATTTATGAGTTTGTTCCCAACCACCACTTGACAACTGGCCTTGGTTTGTTTACATCCCTGTAACTTAGCAATTTCCCAACAGAAACTGGTAGAATAAGTACCAGACTTTAACAAGAATTAAGTACTTGAGGCAATTTGTTTGGCTAAACCCTTCAAGGTGGGACCCCAGCATGGCTGCAGTCCTATGAATGAAACAAGTAAAAGATAAATTATTAATTATTGTCAAGAAAGGCAAGGGATATAACCCCAGAATTGAAATAAATTAAAAATAGAATGTAGTAGGAGTGAGCCTGAGCTTTGGCAATATGATGCCAACTCCAGATTTACACAATAGTTTGACTATAATGAAGTTCCAAATCAAGTCTTAAAGTTAAAGTGACACTAAGAGAAAATTATAACTTTATGTGGCCTGTAAAATAGTATCATTTAACACTTTTGTTGCTCAGGGCAGAAATATCAAATATCATGCAAAATGCCTAAGAAACAACCAGGAATGAGTCTGAATAAACAGTTATAAATAAATGTTATTTTATCCATTTTATTACCCAGCTCTGTTGCCCACTAACAAGTATTTGTTTCAAACATTTAAAGAACTAACTAAAGCAATAAGGTACAAGGAAGATAGAGAGAGAGAGAGAGACTACACTGACATTTTGAAGCATGGCTCATGTACATTGTTGCTAATGTAGCTGTTTAAGAGTTAAATCTAGGAATTCTTTTTGTACATTTAGCTCCAATTTCTTATAATCTACCACCTAGCTTAGAATTCAGCTCCAGTTTCACTTCTGTTTATGGTATGTTTTTTCCATTTATATAAGACATAATAAAAATACATGTAAGTACATTTGCAACAAACTTTAAACATACTCAGTTCCTGTTCAGACAGCATACTTCTAGTATTATATTTAATGTACTGATTTCACTTTTTCACATGCATTAGTTTAACTTTTTCAGACTAGCTAACATAGAAGAGTCTTTGTTTCTAAAGTGCAAGGAAAAGGAAAAATTTACCTATTCATTGTCTAATATCTATGCCGTGCTCCGTTATTTGAAATGGAAAATTAAGCCTATGTTTTATTAGGGATTGAAATGTTTTATATAGAAAACAAAAAAATGATAAAAATGAGGTTACATTGTCTGATGTCAAGTCTAAGAAAAGAGCAATGCAAACAGCTTCAAATAATTTGTTTGCTATATATCTGCAAGAATTTCTTTGGCAATAAACACATAACTGGCCTTTCTTTGATCTAATTTTCTGGACGTGTAATTTATATTGTTAAAATTATTTAAAAATTACCAAAAACTGTTTTGGAATTACCAAGTTCTCAATTACTATATATTATACATAGATTAAAATGTGTTTTGTATTGTGTATACTGTTTATTCAAAACTGTAAGTAATTCACAAAAGAAACGTGTGAAAACTGAATCTATAAAACAAATAAGATCCTATTTTGTTGTTATAATTTCATGTTCCATTAACAAAAGAATACAGTCACTTTAAAATCTATGTACACACATTTGGAAAATATTTATAAAACCATTTATATTTATTTTTGACAAGTAAATATTAAAAATATAGCTTTATATTTAGCTCTTTTATTAGTTTCATCTTTTTGGTTTTAGCACGTTTTTAGGTCCTATTTTTGACTAATTCAGTTCCTTTGAACATCTTTATTTGACAACACTTTTCTGATGTCTGGCATTCTTTAGTTTCCTTTTCTTTCCTTTTTCTTTTTACTTGAGTAAATGTAAATAATCTCATTCCTCGTTGGTAGTGTCTCTTTGCTGACCCTTCAGACATCTTATCATACAGTATTTCATGTCACTAATTTTGCAGTTTACTTGTAGGTTGATTTTATAAATTCAGCCTTTTCTATCAGCTTACTGTGTTTTCTCAAATTGGAATAAACGAATAATTAATAAATTAATGAATCTATATTAATTCTCTTCTTTAATTTTCAGTTTTGTATCGTGTAATATTTTTCTAGGTAGATTAGCTAGTTTTGATTCTAGGTATAATGTCAACTATGATTACCCTCTGAGATTTTTGTTACTGTCATACCATGAGCCTATTTCCTCTAGTTTTTCAGTTTTCTTTTTTAATCTGTTTTAGAATTTTGTGCCAGTGTATGATGCATACTTCATCCACATGTCTTGAAGATATGGTTGATAGGGCAGTAAAGACTAAGGGACAGTCTTGAAAAACCTTGAAGGAAGGTGATGGTAGGGAGTATTATCAAATGATTAGAAGAGCAGTTTAGCAACTGGAATCCTTGGCTAGGGGTGAGGCAGAAAGAAAGAAATTTGCACATGTCATTTAACTTGAAAATCAGAAGCATGATGTTTTTCAAGTTAAATGACATGCGCAAAACAATGTGTGAGAGAGAACTAGCACCTCATTGGTGAGAGGTATATTTGGCATGATGAAGGCATACTTGCTATCACTATAGAAGGTGAGAAAATGGTGTAGAAGTGCTATTATGAGAGGTTGCTGAATGTGGAGAATGCATGGGACAAAGGGACGCTATTTCATGCTAACTCTATAGAAGAAGGATCAACAATTGAAGTTGACAGTAGCATGGTAGATAAAGCAATAAAAGAAAGTTGTAGATCCATCAGGGATAGATGCAAAGATGCTCAAAATATCTGGTCTAGTAGGATACATGATTACCACCTAAATAGTTAATCAAGTTATACAGGAAGGTGTGATGCCCAACGACTGGTGTTAGCTGTTATAAGGCTGATATAAAGGCAAAGGAGGTGCCTTAGAGAGAAGCAGCTGTAGGGGAGTCAGATGGGAACAGGTTATGAAGGTCATGGGGAACCATAGCATAACTGATCTGAGAGACAGTTTGGTTGTGTTCCCAGAAGAGGTCCCACAGATGCAATCTAGTAAGGCAACTGCAGGTGAAATACTTGACTTAGAGTAAACCATACTCCTGGCATTCATTGACTTGGAGAAGGCATTTGACATGGCACCATATTCAGTCATTTGGTGGTCAGTAAGGAAACTAAGTGTACACGAATGGTTTGTGAGGGCTGTAGAAGCTATATATGAAGATCCAGTAAATAAAGTGAGAGTCAACAACAATTTATGTGATGAATTTTATGTCAAGGTTCAGTTCTAAGTTCTCTCCTATTCAACATTGTTCTACAAGCCATGACAGAGGAGTTCAAAATTGGCTCTCTGTGAGAACTCTTGTATGCTGATGATCTCAATCTCATGGCTAAATCTATAAGGGAATTTAGAGAAGGAATTTCAGACATGGCAGCTACATCTAGAATCAAGAGGCCTCAAGGTAGGCAACGACAAAGGTTTTCCAGTTGTGACCATCCTGTTCTCGTTTTTGTTACACAATGTATTTTGGATAACATTATCCAATGTGTCATTTTTTAAAGACTATAGCATATAAAATGAAGGAGATTTGGGTGTTGTTTCTAACAGCCTAACTCTATATTGTCAATTGTGCTACATCTAGTTTTTCTCCCCTTCATCTTATATATATTTGTATTGATTTTTATGAAGGTTAACAAACTCTAACAAAGAAACATTGCTTAAAGCACTTTTTTCAATAACCAAACATCAACTTGCATATGCAATATCAATAAAATTATTACTGGCATAGAAGCATATTACATTTACACAAATGGATAAACAAAATCTTTTAAGTCACAACAAATTAAATGATATTTGCTACTGGGTGATATTGATCGATCCTTTGTCTTCATTCACCAGTAAAAGCCATTAGATAATTTCTTTCTATGGGGGTAATTTTTTATGTCAACCAATCATTCATTGTTATTCAATCAATGAATTTAAGCAACTTATGAGACTCATGTAGATATACTAGTGTAGACACAGGTGTGGCAGATTGGTAAGAATTTTGCTTCCTAACCATATGGTTTTGGATTCAGTCCCACAGCATGGCACCTCAAACAAGTGTTTTCTATTATAGCTCCAGACTAACCAAAGCCTTGTAAGTTGATTTGGTTGAAAGAAACTGAAAAGAAGCCTGGCATGTATATAAAAAGGAGTAAAGACTGCATTCGGTCGTGAATGACCATGGGATTACACCTAGAAAGCTACCCTCCAAGGCATAAGTCCTGGACAAAATTATTTATGGAAGACCAGTTGCTCATGCATACCAGCCTCCCCTATCCATGCCACTGATGTTATCCAAGAGAAAGGCAAGGGTTGATACAGCTTGGCACCAGTGACATTACAACTCATTTCTACAAGTGAGTGAACTGGAGCAATGTGAAATAAAGTGTCTTGCTCAAGAACACAACACACAGCCTGGTCCAAGAATTGAACTCAATACCTCATGGCTGTGAGCCCAATGCTCTAACCATTGAACCATGAGCCTTCACCAGCACACGCGCGCATGCAAGCATGCATGCATGCATGTGTGTGTACCTATCAGGGTCCCATATGTGAATTAAATAGATTTCTCAGGGGAAGAGAGGCTCTCATAATTTTTGACAAAGTGGTAGGGAAGACAGTTCTTAGAGAAAGATATTCTGATGTTAAACTTGAAGTCATCTTGAAATGCTTGTTACTGAGAATGTGACAAAAGTGTTGTACAAGCTTTTGTCATTTAAATCCAGTGATGTACAGATGTCTCGCTATTCATTAATGTGAGATGGCTATCATCTGACAAGATGAGGCAATAATCATATTCATATATATATATATATATATATATATATATGAGTGTGTGTGTGTATTTGTGTCTCTTTGTGTTGACATTATGTGGTAGTTGTAAATTAGTTTCAATGTCATAAAGTCAATGTCATTCATTTCCAATATTTTGCAGAGTAAGAACATGTCTGGCTATGGATATATAGTGCCTTGCAACAGGAAGGGCATTCAGCTGTAGGAAAATCTGCCTTAACAAATTCTGTCTGATCCATGCAAGCGTGGAAAAGTGGATGTTGAATGATGATGATGAATTTGGCACTGAAAGCAACCATTTCACTTAAACTGTCAACTCTTACAAGAATCTTTGACAGTGACTAATTCTATTTCTCTTTTATGAATCTAAGGCATTGTATCAGTGTAAAATGATTTTGAAACATTCACCATGCTTCTTTGCATGTGCAGTTCAAGCTAACAAGAAAGGCTCTACAGTGTTATTTGACATGTTAGAAATAGCAGCCACATTTCTTTCACATCATATTCTGTCTTTAAAAAAGAGGAAGGACACATTTAATAATGTTGTCCTTGATATACTATATCTGAAAATAAGATGTGATAGTCATGAGTGGAGTAATTTTGATCATAAGTTTGCTCAATTCATTTATGTGGTTCAAAACAATAGCAAAGTGTTCAGTTCTGCAAAAGCAGTCTTGATTTGTATGGGATGGCTTCACCCTGTCAAATAAAAATATACTTAGATAAAAAGGAATAAAAGGAGAAAAGATTGAAAGTCAGGTTGGTGGTTGACTCACTCCTTTTGGTTAATACTAAAATACAGTCTCATGCTACTGAGCAGATAAACATTCACAACAATAGCATACTTATAAAAGGAAATCAAAAAACAAAAGAAAAAATTTAACCAAAACCCACTTCATGGGAATTGTATCATATAGCTTGATTTAAATATAATTATGTATACAAGTAAGTCATAAATGTGTAAGTAAACATAAACCCACCCAGACAAATAGTGAAAGGAAAAGGTGGAGTGTGAGAGAATCCAACATAGGTGAGGAAGAAACAGGTTGTGATATTACTGAGTAAGAAAAGATAATAAAATAACAGGTGGTTCAATTTGAGTCATATTTAATGATGTCAGTGAAATTCATTACACTGCCTACTTAGAATATATTTCTGCTGTCTCATGCTGTCTCATGAAAATTGTAGCAATAAGTAATAAGTTAGTAAGGGTTTGATGAATAATTATTCAATAGGTTAATTAATAAAAATGATTATATTAATCATTTAGATACACCCAGTAATTTAGTTAATGAATGTTTAGTTATTTAAAAGGATAGTGTTTAGTTGGTTTGTAAGTTAGTGAGTATTTAGTAAAATGATAGTCGTGGAAAGAAATTTGAAAGTTTGTTGGAAAAATGTATAAAAATAAACAGTATAAATAAATTATATTGCTGGGAAATAGGTGAATGATTCTATACTTTTGACAGAAAAAAGTGAGATGTGGTTTACATCCTACAGAAGAATGTTGACCACTGGGTGTTGGAAAAGAGTGAAAAGATGAATGAGTGAAGTTAATTTTGCAAGATGGAAGGTTGAAGGTGTGATATAGTGAATGGTGAAGAGAAGAAACCTATTGAAAGATGTGATAAGAAAAATATAGGTGAACACAGACAGAGAAAACTATATAAGGAAATAAATATTTGAAATATTTCTTTTTGGAAGAGTGGGTTTTGAAGCACATGTAAAGCTATAAATAATTGTATACTCTTTTACTCGTTTCAGTCAATTGACTGTGGTCATGCTGGAGCACGGCCTTTAGTCGAGGAAATTGACTCCAGGACTTATTCTTTGGAAGCCTAGTACTTATTCTATCGGTCTCTTTTGCCGAACCGCTAAGTTACGGGGACGTAAACACACCACCATCGATTGTCAAACGATGTTGGGGGGACAAACACAGACACACAAACATATACACACACATACATATATATATATACATATATACGACGGGCTTCTTTCAGTTTCTGTCTACCAAATCCACTCACAAGGCTTTGGTTGGCCCGAGGTTATAGTAGAAGACACTTGCTCAAGGTGCCACGCAGTGGGACTGAACCCGGAACCATGTGGTTTGTAAGCAAGCTACTTATCACACAGCCACTCCTTGTATGTAAATATTGAGTTGCAAAACCCTTCTGAAAAGTCATTCAAAATGGTTTTTCAACCCAATACTTAAGCACTATTATTATAACTTTATGTATGCTTTGAGACTCACTATTCCAAAAAGGAATCATTTCACATTCTCTCAAAAGCATATAAAATTCTTATGACATCAACAAAATAATGCTTATTTTATTTTGTTTGTGTTACAAAGATATGGTAAACATTGTAAAGTAGGATATAAACTCTCAGAAGATCAGTTTTGGTTCTAGGCTGTAGCATTTGCTTTCACTACTGCCTATTAATAATCTTGGGAAACACAAACAATCACACCTACCCTAAAAGCCATGGGGATTGACTACCCATGATAGGTTTCTAATCTCAAATTTTCAAATATTTGATTCTTATTATATAAGGACATACAAAAAAAAAAAAAAAATGGGGCTTACAGAAAATACACATCATTAGAGGTACAAAATGTTTTTAGAAGAGAAATGAGAAAACATGTCCTTTATGTTCTACCCATTGCAGCAGTCCACTCAAAAATGAGTTGTACCTGTATTTCAAAGGGTTAGCCTTGTCACATTCAGTGTCATGCTGAATCTCCCTGAGAACTACAATAAGGGTATGCATTGTGGCTGTGTGATAAGAAGTTTACTTCCCAACTACATGGTTTTGGGTTCAGTCGCATCGCATGGCACCTTGGGCAAGTATCTTCTTCTATAGCCTCGGGCTGGCCAAAGCCTTGTGAGTGGATTTGGTACATGGAAACTGAAAGAAGCCCATCATATATATATATATATATATAAGTCAGTAAATGGTGGGGTTGTGTTAACCGCACGTGGAGAAATAATAGGAAAATAAAAAATAATAATGATAATAATAATAAGGCAGAATGCTAAACTGAAAGCATATTTTAATATAGATGTGTATAAGGAGGATAAAAAAGGATTTCTAACTGGCTTTCATTGCATGGCAAATTTTCAAGAAGAGGGAAAATGAAAATAATGTTTTTTACAAAAATATAAAAGATATATAAAAAAATAGATATACCAATACATTATATTGTCTTTGAGTTTTT
>NC_068984.1:53274116-53275052 GCF_001194135.2 Octopus bimaculoides
AAAGGCTGAGAGTTTATGTGTTAAACAGGAAGTGTGTGTAAGGGAAGACAATTCTGTGGGTTTTATACTCTTTAGTTGGAGTTCTGGACTCTTTATCAACAGGAAGTTTATGTCTGTTCTTAGAGAAACAAGAAGTAAATTTATATGTATTTCAATGGGTAGGTGAGAGAAGGGAATATGGTCACTGAGGAGTTTGTATGTTAAGAAGCGTTTGGAATTTCTCTATAAAAAGATTCTCCTTGTTGATTCTTTCTTGTGTAGAGATTCTGTCTTTACATTGATAAAAAGGGAATATAAGGAATTTAGGGTTTTTATTTTTGGCGCAAGAGTCTATGTGGCCACTGAGTGGAATTTGGCAGTGTTGTGGAAGATTTATTTGTTCTTTATGAACTGAATAGTATCATCAATACACACAAAGTCCTTAAATGCAAAAGGCAACACAAATCTTTGAAAAAACTCTTAACTAATGCCAAACTACACACACCACTTCCACCCCCATCAGTTAAAAAATGTGCACGCCCTAACTGTGGTACCTGCCCCTACGTACTTGAAGGCTCTGAATTTACCTTCAAACAAGGAACAAGTAAAAGTAATAGATAAAAGATATTACATATATCACATACACATATGGAAGACAATTGGAGATTTCTGCGGGACAACCTGTTGAAAGCCACCGACCAGATCTGTGGCTGGTGTAAGGTCCCCTCTCGACCCAGAGTAACGTGGTGGTGGAACAAGGAGGTAGACAGGGCTATTAGACAAAAGAAACAGGCTTGGAAGGACTGGAAGAACGGTGGTAGCAGGGAATTGTACCAATGTGCCAGAAGGGAGGCTAGGCGACAGGTTTATTTAGCCAGAGGGGAAGCAGATAAGAAAAGATTTGCCAATGTTCTGCGCCATGAGGATCAAAGACTCGAGGTATTTCATGTTGCAAGA
>NC_068984.1:53277240-53284231 GCF_001194135.2 Octopus bimaculoides
GCGTTAGGAAGGGCATCCAGCTGTAGAAACTCTGCCAAATTTAGATTGGAGCCTGGTGTTGCCATCCGGTTTCACCAGTCCTCAGTCAAATCGTCCAACCCATGCTAGCATGGAAAGCGGACGTTAAACGATGATGATGATGATGATATATATTATATATGTATATATGTATGTAGCTATATGTGTGAGTGCATGTGTTTGTGTGTCTGATAAATATTCATAGTAATTAGAGATAGATTAAATAACATGATGGGTGTACAAAATATAATGTTTCAAGTGACAATGTTCGTCAGAACAAAATAATTAATATTTAATTAGAAAAATCTTATACAATTTCTGTATGCAGACATTTAAGGAGAAAAGGGATAGGCTATATATCTCATTGCACTACTGGAATACCACCAAAGACTTCCTCTTGTTTTCTGTGATTATTGAAGTGGAAATACACTGCTGGGGTATCGTATTGTCATTTTCTGACTATTAGTGAGATTTACAACAAGCCTGGAGAACTAACAAAACATGTCAGTTATACAGCCCTTTGTTTATGAGTAACAATGTACTAAACTGCACAACTGCGCTTTATTTATGGCCATGAGTGAGACATTAGGACTTAAGTATTTGTAGAAACATCCATGTTTGTCTGTTGGAGAGATGAGGACCAGCTAGTCCTCCAAGGATAGCTGATGACTTGCACAGTGATTTTGTTTAAAGTGAAGAAGTGTTACATACAATCAGACTCACTCTCTTGTCCATGACCATTTTTAATCCAATGGCAAGACCATGTCAAGATGACTGGAGATGGAGACAGATACAGTGGATAACCAAGATATAAGATGTCTTACTTGCCTCATCATGCTCTCTACACTTTACAATGTTTTTCTGCAGCCACCTTCCCCTCTGTTGGACCATGAAGATTTCTTCCACAGAGTCCGCTGGATCCAGTCTTCACATGCATCGTTAGACAAACCCTAATAAGCTAATTAATCTAGATACTGGACTCTAACAGGTGCTACTACTCTGGGTCAGTGTAGAATTGGGAACAACAATCGCTTAGAGGTGGTTCCACACTCCTCAAAATCCCAGAATTCCTCAACTAGGGCTTCACTACCAGATGCAGTTCCAAGTCAAACTCAGGACATAGTGCAATCAGAAACATAATACAATACTCATAACAAGATATAAATTGTTGAACCAACAGCAAAGTCGCTACATGGTTGCTTGACCATGTAAAAACTCTCTTGGTCAAATAACTAAACCACCTTTATATCACAGTCTCAAAAAGGCAGAATGCATTGGATAATGTTTCAAAAATGAAGACAAAGTTGTTACAGCTGGAATGATTGGTCATATGTCCATATGTTCAATCCTGACTTGGAGTTAAACAACACCGGAATAATATGATATATGCAGTTCACCTACAGGCTGGAAAGGCATCATCTTAATGACTTAGGCAGCAGTGACCTTCATTAAATTTGGTGGAGCTACAAAATTATAAAGTCAACAACTTCAATAATTTAATTAAAGAAATAGCAGAGGATGAAGGAAATCAACTCATAGATTTACCATTACTTTTTGGAAAAGTTCCAAAAGAAGAGTGAAGCTAAGCAAATTTCTGAAATCTGTGTTGTTATTTAAAAGTTAGTGAAAAATGACTAATATCTAAGTTGGCTTTTTGTCAAGAGTTAAATCACCTAATCAGCCAGTAACCTGAATATTTGTCCAATTTTCAAAATTGGTACTCAAGAAGTTTTCATGAAAGATTAAAGATGTCTTTGAAATAGCAACAGTCTTGTTTCCAGCATGGCATTTTCCAATTTTTTTAATACAAATTATCAAAGCAGAATAAACTTTACAGTAGAAACAAGACTATTATCAGACTAAAGATGAGCAATTTAACTGACTTTGAAATCAAAGATTGTAATATTAACTATTCAAATGGGAAGTTTTTTCAGAATTTAAAACCAAACTAAAAGATCAAGAAGAAAATTGGCTGTATTATATAAATTAACAGTTTAATCTGATATTATATTAAAAGATTAATGACAAACCATTATAGTTATTCTGATAGAAACCAAGATATAGTTAATATAATTGAAACTAAAAATATTGCTACTACAATACAAATTACAGAATTGCTACAACACTAACTTAATCACTTCTATCACAACACAAACTATAATTATAACAACCTTAGCTGTGTAAGTATAATACAAAAGTAACCAGTGTTGCACCAACCAAAGCAGAATAAAGACAATATGAAGCTTTCAAATTAAGGATAAGGATGATGGAAACAATGGGCTAAAATATCAAATCAATTATGGAGATGAAGAACATGATAAACAAAGAATGAGATAATAATGACCAGTTACAATGTCAATAATAATGGAAGAAATGACATCACTAAATTATGGTTTATTTCATTATCATTCTTCATTAAGAAGATCAATGCTCTTAATCCTTAGCAGTAATACTTCAATGTTGACTTATATCCAATTGTAAGAGTACATTTTGTTTTTTGTGTAATTTTTAACTTCATTTTCTTTTGTATTGAAACTGTTTGTTCTGTCCTCATCTCTTACAATACATTGCAGCTAGTTCAACCATTATTACTTGAAGGACTAACATGTCATACTTCAACACTTTCACAAAAAAACAGATCCCTGTTTCTATAAACTGCAGTATTTAAAACCCCTTATGGGCAAAATTTGTGATACACTGCCAATCCTTCCCAGAGAAGTAACTTCTTCACTTACTATCAGAAACTGAAAAAGCAAGAATATGTGGTGAAAATTTCTGCTCAGATACTCAAAAAAGTACTGTCACCATACTAATAACCCAAACATTCTTTACTCTAGCTATATCTTTTATCTTTTGTCTTGTACTTGTTTCAGTCATTAGACTGCAGCCATGCTGGGGTACTGCCTTGAAGAATTTTTAGATGAATTAATTGACCCAGTACTTATTTTTTGATTTTTAAAGCTTGGTACTTATTCTATTGGTGCCTTTTGCCAAACCACGAAGTTATGGGGATGTAAACACACCAACACCAGTTGTCAAGCAGTGATGGAGGATAAACACGGACACAAAGACACACATGCATGCATGCACACACACACAAACGTACATGCACACACACACACACAAACACACACACACACACAAACACACACACACACCCACGATGGGCTTCTTCCAGTTTCTGTTCGCTAAATCTATGCATAAGGCCTTTGTGGGCCTGAGGCTATAGTAGAAGATACTTGCCCAACGTGCCATGCAAGGAAAAAGTCTGATAGCTGAAGCAAAGAGTGATATCATAATAAGCTCTTAGAGATGCTTGAAGTATTGATCATTGGTGGTAAGGAAATGGGAAGTTGTGGCATTCAAATTTTTCTAAAAGCCAATAAAGATGTAAATGAATTTAAGAATTTCCAACTTGATACAGGTTACAAAGAGGACTTACTGCCATACTATAACAATGTGATACTATTAGTAACAACATACAAATGAAAAATAACCTTTTAAAAATAGACATTTCTGATATATGATATATATATATATATTGTTATATTTTGGGACACCATTTTTTTTCTTGCCAAATAAACATACACACTATAGATCATCCTGAAATATAACAATACCTGTTTCAACACATGATTTCACACCAGGTATCTTGCGAAACAAATTCATAAATGTATACACACACACACAATAATTATGATAGAGAATATGAAGACTGGTACATTCTCAAAATTTATTTCCTTTTATTTCACAGTATGTCATACCACATTTTTATGGTTATAACCATATTTTTGTGGTTACACTCCAGATGATATTTCAATCCAGTGAAGTGACAATGGAATTACCTATCAGTGGAATATAGAGCATGAGTGACAACACCTAATAGTCACAGATATTAAATATTAATCAATGCAGTTAGGTGTAATCTGGAACATAACTGAGAGCTACCTTGGTATCCGCCCAGATAATGTATCCCTCTAAACTCACATTAATGTGTGTGTGTGTGTGTATCAGAAAAGAAAAATCTAAAAACATGACTGCTAACAAGATTATACCACAAATGGTCTTAACCCTAACTTTAACCACACCAATTTGTAAGATAAATGCTTGGTATTGCAGTTTTTTCTTTGTTGTATCCTATTTAGAAGGTCACCTTTAAATTTAATGTTAGCAAACAATGGCTTGATATTAAAAGATAAGCTAACATGTTAAGTAGCTTTGGTAGAATGCAAAATCTTGTCAGTATCCATTTCCTAGGATCTTAACTTCACTTCTAGTATTACAAGTGAGCCATATGCCAACTGGTCTGGTTATAAATTTCTACAGCGTCTAGATAACAGGAAACATGTTGAAAGAAAGAAACAAGAAGTCATATTGGGGCATGTATCAAATTCAGTGGTTTTGATAAGACACTGTATAGTTTATGTCTACATATATAAAACACAGTGTGTGTTTGTGTGTGTAAACCCCCTGCATAGCTTCTTAAGTTCACAACTGATTTTTCACATAATGAGTAATGGGGCATCTGGGACCAGAAAACACCTTTTCCTGAGGAAGTTGACTACTCTGGAGAAGGTGGGTAGCTCTTTGTGAAGTAACTTCTTGAAATTTGTTAAGATATTGATATTATTTATCGTTTTTTTAGTGACGTTTCATTATTAACATACAATTATCATCGTAGTTTATTACATCATACTTCTTAACATAATGCCTCCAAAGAAGAGATACTCCATTGGTCGAAAAATGTTGGTAGCAGAGAAATTGAAAAGAAAGAGAGCAAATGAATCATCACATGAAACTTCAATTAGACAATCACAAAATGCTGCATGTACATCTACTGTAAGAGCAATAGAAAACATGGTATTTGCCTGGCCAGTAATGCTGTATTAACAGCTTCAGCCAATCTGCCGCCCCTCCTTACCATGCCATTTTTCAATGTAGATTTCTCTCATGTGGTGCTGTTGAGTACGCCCACAGGCTTAATTTATCACATAGATGTAGTTCCTGTCTGCTGATTGTTCAGCATGGTAGCGGCAGCACTGACAGCCACAAAGGAAAGCATATCCACTGAGAGTTTTTGGTGCTTTTCCATGACAAAGTTAGAGCCTGGAATCTTCCAAACATGCATTTAAATCCCTAGCAATGCTGGTTATGTTTGCTAGTTTCAATTAAAACCACCAAAATTAAGGACATTCAAGAGTTTAGTATTAAAGGTTGTTGTTTTTGCCTAACCCCAAGTTAGCCTAGATCCAGTAAACCTATGAAAAACGGCATTCTAGCCATGACCACCCCTTCCTTTTGTATCTCTAGAACTCCATCTCTAGAACTTCCTTTTGTATTTCTAGAACTCTATCTCTAGAACTACATTATTCAAAATGACCTTTTTTTAAGATTGTAGAGTATGATTTCAGTGAATTTAGCAGCTATTTTGAGCAAATCAAATGACCAAAGGAATGCACTTTCTTTATATTAAGTACTTAAGGCTTATTGTAATATGTACAGATAGTCACTGAAAGAGTGAGCACTCATATTTACCCAGTTCAAAATTATACCTATAACCCAAGATGTAATTGGCTTACCCCTGCCCTGAACTTGCTGGCTTTGTGCCAAAATTTGAAACCAATATTACATTTGAATATATGAAGATCAGTCAAAGAATATCCAAACAAGAAGGAAGTTATAAATGAGGATAATCTAAAATGGAAGGGTAATGAATGTTTTATGGAACCTTGATAGAAAAACAATGGAAGTTTGTGAAACCAACTAAACATATAGTTAGATGTACACATTTACTAAGATATTTATAGTTGATCAACAAACACAGAATAAAACCTTTAAGAAAAAGATTTTGTTTAATGTTCCTTTCCTCCTTGTTTCATTTCAGATAAAAACAAGAGTTAATCTTCAATTTATTTATCAAAACTATCTAGCATTACTCAAATATTGTATCACAGTAACACGATGCAGTAATCTGCTGATTTTGATGCACATTACAAATTAATTGACTGATAAAATGTGATCTCTGTCAATTTTCAAAATATCAGGAAGTAAAAACAATATTCTTAGTTTTTCCCTGTGGTGCTAGGATGAAGGAACCCTCAGTGTTTCTAACTCTTGAAGCACCAAGATGGAGCTGATCATGAAAAAAGACATGGTCAATTTACCTATCTGGTTCAGTCCAACAATTTTCAATAATTGCCTTCTGTGTTGAAGCTTTTTAAATTCAAGTGACAAATCAATTGGTTTCAGTTGGTATTCTGGAAATGAAATAATTGTATCCAGTAAATTTTTCTGACTTGAAAGTAGCAACAAGGTCATGGACCATTATATTTTTGATGTTGAGTTTTGTATCCTAAAGTTTTTAGGATCAACATTATAGCTTTATGGCAATTTGGATGCTATTTTTCTCAGGTTTAGTTATCATGTCGTGGTCTCCCTTTTTCCTCATATGTACATACACACACACATTCATATGCACACACACACAAACACACACACACCACTATAATATCAAAAATAAATCTCCAGTGATACTTTACATTCTATAGAGAGATGGGGAGGGAAAGTAAAAGAAAGATACAAAGAGAGTTAACATAAGAGATGCAGAGTAATTACACATATGAGTCTTGGTGGCTGACAAAGAGTAAAAGAATGCTACAAAAAAACTGAGAGAGAAAGAATCATAAAAACTGAGGAGGAGAGGAAGTGAATGACAGAGAAGTTATGGGATAAGTTATGCAAATGAGAAATTTGCATAATTCAATTTTAAGGTAATAAATATTTTCCTTTTCAGAATTAGTAACCATTTAATTATTTTGTATAAGCACCAAAACATTTGATAAAAGTTATAATGATTGTATGTATACTTTATTTCCTGATATTACCCTGGTAGCAAAAGTATACTTCCAAACTTACCCATCATGTAATGGATAGGTAATGTGTGTGTGTGTGTGTATATATATATATATATATA
>NC_068984.1:53284241-53298399 GCF_001194135.2 Octopus bimaculoides
TGTGTGTGTGTGTGTGTATATATATATATATATATATATATATATATATATATATGCATGTAAGTTATCTAAGAGTCTATAAGTCAGGAAAAAATGCACTTATATATCTTTTATAGAGTGGGTATATTATCTGAAGTGTACAGTATTATATATCTATTATGGCCAATTTTACCAACCGGTTTCACACAAAGGATTCAACGGAGTGTTAGGTAACAATCTGATTATCTAACCCTGCACTCATCAGAGGTGGCTGATATGGATATGGTGACTATTGTCTATTTTTGGAGGTGAATAAATACATCTGGTTTGTGATTGCTGTGAAAAAGATAATGAAACAAATCATATAATACTTCAAATATGTGTGTTGGCAACATGAATTCACTATTATTATAATAAATATGTTGATTATTCTGTGTACACATTCATTACTTTTGTTGCATTATATATATATATATATGATATATATATATCATGGATTCTCCTGTCATAGACAATGCATGAGAGTTCTGCACTTTCTTGCTGAACAACCATACAGATGATTTGTTTATAGTGGCCAAATGTTTGTGTACACTTAAGGTTACTCCCTCCATCATGTTGGTATTACCTGTACAGGTGCATGACGGGCCACATGTCAGATGATGAAATGATCACAAATCAATGTGAAATTAAGTGTTTTTCTCAAGAGCACAATGCAATGCCTGGTCTGAGAATTGAAACCAGGATTGCACAATCATGAGTGTAACACCCTAACCACTAAGCCATGCACCTTCACACACGCGCGAGCGCGCACACACACACACACACACACACACACACACACAACTGCAGGATAGAGTTTAAAGGAGATTTGGGTGCTTGTTCTATCAGGTTTAGTTACCATGTAGTGGTCTCCTTTATTGGTTCATATATATATATATATATATATGTAGTGTAGTAGGTTGTGATTAGAGAGAGAGAGAGAGATTTGACTGCTATTTTTAGCAGATCAAGTTGCCACAATGTTATCCCTTGTGGCTCATACATATATACATATGAAACAGTAGGCTTTGATTTTATAAATTTATGACTGCTATTTCTACCAAGTCTTGCTACTACACAGAGGTTGCATCCACTAGCTACTATTTCTATCTGGTATATAGATATTCATTTATCAGCTTGTAAGATTGCAGGATGTGATTTCAGGAAGATTTGGCTGCCATTTCTAACAGATCATGGTCAATATAGAAGAGCTCCATAATGGTTCATATAAACATTTGTATATTCATTAGCTAGTATAGGATTTGGTCACGATTTCTAGGAATTTGCAAAGTGTTGCTATATAAATAAATCAATGCCACAGTTCTGCCTTCCTCTTTCTCCATCTATGTCTCTCTTTCTCTTTATATGTGTCTCATTCCCCATCTATTTCTATTTCCTTATATCAGAGAGTGAGAAAAAGATAGAAGGGAAGAGGAAGAGAAAGAAAGACTTAAAAGAGATTGAAAACAGAAAAGAAAAGGAGTTCAAATGTAATTTTGAATCTTCCATTCACTGATCCTACCTTTTCCCCGTTAACTTTATGCATATCTACTTTCTATTAATTACACCCACTTTCAGCTTTCTCCTTTTCTTCATCATCTTTCTTAATAGACAGTAATGAGTGGTTTGAGAGAGATTTGGCTGCTAGTTCTCTAAATAAATGTTACACAAACTTTCCTTTGGGATGGTAAATATTAATATATATAGTTTTAGGGGTGTTTATTTTGTAGTTTCTGAATACAAGGCAGACATACATACAAATAATTCACATGTCTATATACTAGTCACACCTGCAGAAATTCCATGGAAAACATCATTAATTTATGGGATCCAAGCGGCAGTGAGAATCTAAACAATATCTATTCATTCATTATACATTTTGGCAGATTCAAATATGACTATCTGATCGTTGTTGTTTTTCATCATCAGAGAACACCTTTTCGCTTTATACTGTAGGTATGTAGATGATAACAATATTCTAGTTAGAAGAATCCCATGTGATCATACCAAAGAAAGCATCCAATGCATAGCTAATTTCATCTATCATAGTATCAAGGTAACAATAGACTAAAATAGACACTCTGTCCTTGATACCAAATTTTGGTTAGAGACTACAAACAGCAAAGTTCAACTTTGCCACTCCTATTATTTGAAACCCATAACTTCCAAATATGTTATTCACAAGAACTCAGCTTTATCACACAATGTAAAGATTAGCATACTAATAGCAGATTTAGTTAGGATAATGGACAATATGTACCCCTTATGCAAACCCTATGAAATAAAGAGATATACACAGAACTTAATGCATTGCATGCAGTTCTCTGACTATGACCAGAGAGATAGAGTCAAAATGTATAGGGGAACTAGGAAGAAGTTTGATAAGTAAGGATGCCAGTGAAACCTGCCCTAGATATCAGGACAAGCGATGGAACAGAATACAGAGAATTTGTGATAAAGCAAACAGAACAAACACATGGTACAGGACAAATAAATTTTGAGGGTGATGTTTTTAGAGGCCACATCGAATGGGGAGTTAGCTCTGAAGGATACCAAACTCAACATTGAGTTTGAGAAACCCGGGAGGTCCATCAGATCACATTTATGTAAGATGTACACTTTTGACAAGATGACATGTACTGATCTGAACTGTATGGTATGCACCTTTAACCCCAGTATTAACTGTAAGACTAGGAATGTAGTCCACAGCATAAAGTGCATGGATGGGGAATGTAAAAATCAAACTACAATGTACATTGGGGAGACTTCTAGAAGTTTAGCAGAGAGACTAGATAAACACTGGCAGGAGTATAATGACAGGAAACAGTCTCTATACTCTATCAACTTGCCAAAGATCAACATGGTAGCATGCTAAGCCGAATTAGCATCTATATCTTGTCTAAACATCTGAGAGACCTGTTGCTTTGACAGATATGCAAGTCGGTTCTCATAAATGAGACGATACCAATACTGAATAAAAAATATCTATAGTAGGTAGTAAGTAGAACCACTATTATCACACACAATATGCATACATAGGTGCATCTCTATGTGTGGATGGACAAGTGGGTGGTGGTATAGACAAGTGTATAAAGGGTAGGGTTAGAATGACAGCAAGATGCATAATAATCCATACAAATAAGTACATGTAAATTGGTACAACTCTAATACACATCTATGCATGCATACAGTGTATGCATGAAGGTATAAGCAGGTATCAATAAGGTAGAATTAGAATGACAGCAGGATGCAAGAAAATCCATACAAATAAATACATAGAACTATGAAAAATTCCAATACACAACCATACCCATCCATGTACATGTGTGGACAGGCATGCACACACACATACACACACACATACACACAAACAAGAATACAAGAACACAAAGTTATACACACATACACACACCAACTATACACATGTACACACACTCAGGCATGCACAGATATATGTAAACACACACATAGACAAACACAGGCACATGTGTGCACATGCAAGTACACCAGAACATACACACACACACATACTGGAATGCACTCACATGAATAAATACTCAAACATTTGCATACAAACATACTCACAGAACCAACCTAACCATACAAAACATGCATACTAGACCGCACACACACACAAGCACAGATGCTCTCACACACACACACCTACCCTGTTAACTCCTTCTCTTCCCCACATAAGGTACTGCATCCATAAATCTTTACAGAGTAACCTTGAAAAAAAGGCCAAGCCCTTAAAGAGTCATGGATGGCTAATGCACATACACTCATAAACACACAAACAAACATACAAGAAGTCATGCAAGTGTACACACACAACTACACATACATGTACATGCATGCACATACACATGCAAACTCTTTTTACTCTCATTATTACCTTCTTTTCTAAGTAAATACACATCTACAGACACATGTACAGGCATACATACACAAAGGCATAAGACTTAATTTTCAGACAGACTCAGGGCAGACCTTGGAGAGAGAGAGAGGGGGGGGGAGAGAGAGGGAGAGAGAGAGAGAGAGAGAGAGAGAGAGAGAGAGAGAGAGAGAGAGAGAGAGAGAGAGAGAGAACAAATCATTGAAGAGACAACAAATAGCAATAAAATGATTCTGACCTAACAAACAACAGATTGATTGTTAAACCAGTTCATTGAACAAATGGTCCTTTAATTGGTTGGATATTTACCAATTGACTAACAATAAAGAAGTGAACCACTGTGCATGTGTTATTATTATTAGCAAAATGACCCACCCAAGACAACGAGATTTCTTGAAGTGTTATTCACTTACAACTATGTTTTAATTATCCAAACTTGCTTTTGGCCTGTTTATTACATCATTGTCATTATTTACTGTATTATCATTGTCATTGTAGTTCATATCTTATTTTGTGAAAAACAACAAAAAGATTCTATATTTAGGCCACCTACAAAATATATGCACTAATAAACTCATAATAAATTACTATTTGATTATCTTTTTAAATCATTTTTAGTAGACTAATGAAATGAAATCAAGTATTGTATTTTTAAGTACGAGAGAAGCAAATTCATCTAAATTATATTTGCTTTCTCTTAAGTTGGTTTAGATAACAAACTATAAATTAGCTAAGCCATTAAACATAAGTTTTTATTTGTCTTAGCAATTTTCATATGTTGTATGAAGGTGTGTTAGTCAAATATGATGATGACTTAGCAAAAGTTAATAAATTAATAAAAGAGAAAAGAGAGAAAAATAAACAAAGAAAATAGATGAGAAAGATACATCCACTGCTGATGAATGAAGACATTGACTTCAACAGAAAACACATCCATGTAGGGGAATTGGAGAATCACAACTACTCTCACCTATAATACATTGCTGTGCCAGAAACTACAGAAATGGTTGTATTTCATAGTCACAAATGTGTGATGCCCCAACTGCTTCAATGAAATGGCCACTGTTTGAGGCTCCAAGAAGTTCCAGTCACCGGTAATCAATGAAGACCATTACTGAATATGCAACATTTCAACAAGGGATGTAGTCCCATGGTTGAGGTGGGCCGAGAACTGAAACTGTTCCCACCTATGCAACATCTACTGTGCACTTGAAGACTATGGAAGAGGCAGTATTCCATTGTCACTAATGTGTGGAATACCTCAACCACCTCGTCAATTGTGTGCCATGTAGCTTTAATCACATGACAATAATGCTAGACTAGCACAGGTTTTCTTCAAAATTAGAATGAGCTGCTTGTACATCAGATTCATTCTTTCATTCACTACAGTATGCCCAGTGGCAAGATAAAGTCAAGACAACTGAGCTTTTATGTGAATGCAGGAGGTGGCTGAAGGGATCCTCAGACCTTGTGGTCAACACACAGTAGTTGGAATAAATATTGACATTGTGGATGGATTAGCAATGATGTTCAGAAGATATACACTTCTGAGGCAGTTCAAAAAAAGTATATCTTACCTTAAAGATGGTCAAATATTTCTAATTTATGGCTGTGTTTACATGTATAATGATGTTAAACAATAAAAATACCATTAGAAATTATTATAAGAATCAACTTGTTTGCAACAGACTGAAATCTGTTGCAAAATTAATTTTATAAAATTTGGGAACCACTTCTTTAATGAGTTCTGTATAATTTAATATAGTTTGTTTTTGAAATGTAACAAAGTTAATTCTGTAAGTGTATCTACACTGTTGTAAGGAGAATATATTTCAAACGACTTATTTCTGATACATAGATATACAGTGTCAATTTATCAATACAAATGTTACTCAGTTGCATGACCTGCTATAAATAGCAGCCAAATCTTTAAAAAGACACATTGGATAAGTAACTATTTCTGAACAAAATATGGGGCTGACTTGGAGCTAAATAAAAAATGTAAACTAAATTTGACTATAAAAATTCAATTACTTAATATAGTTTATAGAGTAAATTATCCCTCACCATATAATTTTAATCTTTTTCCCTGTATCTTTGATATATTTTAATCCAAAGAAACAAACAATGAATTACTTTGTTGCAATCTATAGTTAAGAAGACTAATAATTTTTCTGGAAATGCATTGAAGTTGTAGCTCTTAAAATCAAGTTGGCATCTATAAATGGAAACTTTGGACAAAATCCAAAATTACATTTTTTCCACTCTTTTACCTTCAAAGTATTGGTGAAAATTTAAGTGAAATATGTGAATAAAAATGTATATATTTACATGTGCTTCTTGCTTATCAAAGTAACTGTAATTCAAATTCTAAATGAAATTTAATTAGAAAATAGCATGATGTTCTTATTTATTTTTAAAAACTTTTGATCTGAAAGCAATTGATAAATATCAACTCCAAATTAAAATATGTCTTATCAAGATAAGCAATGAAAATATGTTTTTGAAAAGTATGGTTAGGATTGGTAAAAAAAATTGATGTAATACCACAGTTAAAAAAAGATATGGTGTAGCTGCTATCTTACTCAATTAAAGATGTAGGTTAATACAATATGCGTTGTAAGTATTTTCTGGTTGTTAAGGGTGTTTTGAAGGTATCTGAAATTCTGGAGCCATTTGCAAGAGTGTTTGGTTAGTGTAGGGAAAGAGTTGTGAGTTTGATGCCCACTGTTTGGTCTATAAAGCTTATGTATCTATGGCAATTCTGTATTGAAACAATATGAAGTCTATCCAAAGCAGGCTAATTTCAGGAAGCTAATAGGGTTAATGTTTTGATAGAATTTTTAACCTTGAGACCTTTTTTACAATGTATGTTGTCTGGTGACATGACCAATGGTGGGATTTGAATCAGTAGGCAGAATTTGTCCCAGGATTCATTCAACTGGAACAGATCCCACAAAGTATCTCATCTGAGTCTGTTAATCCACTATCTTGTACTGGTGCTTTACTTGTTGACCTCAAAAAGATGAAAAGCTAAGTTGATCATGATGAGCTATGAACTCAGAGAATAGAGAACTGAAACAAATTCTGCAAGAAATTCCATGGCTTCACCAATCCACTGCCTTACTTTATATATCTCTATATCACCATATTTGGTTATTGTGTAACTGTGTAATAACCAAATATGGAAAATGATATAGAGTAAGAAAGAAAATTTTTGTGAAGTGAATTTGTGTTGAAGTTTCAAATGTTCTTTTAGCTATTTTGTTTTACATGCATCACTACCATATTTACTCCTACAAAATAATTTATTTTCCCTTGGAACATCATAATAGAATTATAGCAGGTTAATTTCAGAAGCCAGTTAGGTTAATTTTTTTATTGAATTTTTAACATTATTTCTAAAATTCAGAATTATTCACATAAGAGTAGTAAAGATTCCTTATATTAGCATATTACTACAGATTTATTGGAGAGAGCAAAATTATTTGATGTTGAATCCTTTCTTAAAATCATTAGTTATATAGGTTTTTGCAAATAAAATCAGAATTTTTTATACCAGAAAATGAAGGCATTGTAAGTGAGAGAAGCGAACCATTAAGAACCCTAACCCTACAACCATGATTAAAAATCAGTAAAAATTTCAGGGTAAATGGTTCAACTATTGATACAAACTGGATTCATTGGGTAGGATAGATTTTTATTTGAACATACACAGAAACAATACACACGCATGTGTATGTGTGTGTAGTAGTAGTAGTAGTAGTAGTAGTAGTAGTAGTAGTAGTAGTAGTAGTAGGTCTCAGCCTCAGTTTTAAACCCAACTGCTTTCTTTGCAAATAAAATGTACATAAACAAACAAACAGGGTCTTTCAAACTGAGTGATGATGTCAGCTAAAATCTAGCCAATCAGATTGTAAGAAGCACATTGTAGATTTTTGAGTGATAATGTCATCACATATTTGTCTAGTTAGATTCAGTCTGGGGCTCAATATAAGAGACCAGATTTGAATGACAAAGCAGAGGAAAATGTGACTGGTAGATGGTATGTCAGGAACTTAGTGATGTGAGCAGCAAAGCATGGTAGCAGGCAAATTCTCAATCTTGGCAGTAATGGTAGTTATGACTGTCAAAATGTTGGATTGGGAAAAGAACTGTCAATACTTACTCTGAAACACTTACTGCTTCCATGAACTTATTTCCAGCTTTTCCCACAACTTACATTTCTCTGCCATGAACAGTACTTCTCAATGTAACTAGATTTTCTTTCCTTGTAATGGCAGTGTTTCTTGTAAATTTGCAACAATAAAACAGATGCAGACCATTATTGACTAAGCTGGCAACCTTATCAAGTTTGCTTGGTAAAGAGAGTGGTTTATGTTGAACACCCTGCAGGATGAAAAACAAGACCTGTCAAAGGGTGGATGAACTCAGTAGAGTGAATGACTATCCATCAGGTAGAAATGAGAGACCCCCTAGTCTGTATCCATTCATTCTCTAGAAGGAAAACTCTGACTTTGTTTCCAGTGATGTAAACTAGTTCTTTTTGGGCCTTTCTTCACTTTACAAAGCAATAAGTATAGGCATTGCTTGATTTTTAACATCTCTATTATGAGTTGCATACTATGGCTGGTTATAGCAAAGAAAGGCAAAACACTCATTGAAAAATTCCATAATGGAATGACAGCATGTGTCAGCATGGTTTGGTAAGCTCTCTGAAAATCTGTTGCAAGAGACACTCTTCATTTCCACATCTGTGTAAAAGAGTGCAGGTCTCAAGCCAGACTAAAAGACCATGTCTGTACAGCTTATGTTTAAGAGGAGAATCAAGTAATGGCATTGCTTCAAATTGCATGGATGGATAGATATATGTGTGTAGGTGAGTATGTATGGATGGCTATATGTATGTATGTACACACCCATACACACATCTAAATGTGTATACATATATATATATGTGTGTGTGTCTATGTAAATATATGTAAATACACAACATACATATGCATATGTGTGCACATGAATATATGTGTAAAACATTGAGTTGCATAAATATTACAAATATATTTTGTATAATACTGCAGTAAAGTTACAATAATCTATAAAATAATGGCTGTTTATGAATAGCCTAGATCAGCACCTAACATGGTCAGCTGATGAAATGGAGGATTTGAATTATGTTCCTAACTGTAGCAATTACCATCTTTTATTGCTGCCCTCTTTTAGAATTAAAGCATGTGCTTCCTATATATTAAACATAGTAATGACATTATTGAGTGAGATTTAGGCTACACTGAGAATATATCAGGACTGCATAGAAGCCATATCATTGGCTTGTTGTTGCTATTTAACCTCAGGTCAATGTTGATGAGCCAACCTATAGTTAAATGCATTACACTTGTGACCATCCCATCTTATTTACAGATATAGTATATCTGGGATCATATTTCAAATATGCCCTTCCTTTTTTTTTATAGATAATAGGATGTCATTTGATGGATATTTAGCTGTTAACCTTAACAGATCAAATAATCATGTAGAGAATCCTTCCAGGTTAACCCTAATTTGAATAAAATGATTGTGCAGGAGAATGTAAAATATCTGCATCTTCTTCATAGAGTTGCAAAGGCCACAGACACAGCCTTCTGATCAAACCAATAAAAAGAGCCCTGTTTAGCCCTGGTTTCGTAGCATTAAATTAATGAGAGATATTATTATCTGTCCCCTGCCAGATCATCCTATCAGAGCTTTACTCTCAGTTGATGCAGCAGCTACCGGCTAGAAGGGGCCTCCTGGTAGGCCTTGCACCATGTGGCTGGACATGATTAAGGAAGATCTCCAGAGGCTTGATATCACCTAGGAAGATGCAGAGGGGCTGGTAGGGGATTGTCAGCAATGAAGATCACTGGTGGATCTGGTCAGCTCTATGAATGGTGATGTCTCTGAGATCACTAACCCAGGATGCCCCCAATAGTGATACAAAATATTTTATTTATATTAATGGCTTGATTTTCGAAATTATTTACAAATGCAATCAGAATGTCCTGTCCTGTAGTTGTATTAGTATGAGGAATCAAATAACATAATTCTTCATAAATATGCTCATTGCCACAGTATCTTGCAACAATTGCTAGGCACACCATGTCATTCACGTCAGTACTTTCATCGACATTGACACTAAATGCAGCAGTTTTTTGTAATCCAACTTCTTGTTTCATTGTTATGTTTTCAGTTATATCAGTTATACATCTCTGAATTGATCTTAAAGAAGCTGGTATTTCTTGAATTTGAGACAGTATTGTTTCAGCATTTGGTAAATCACTGAACAAAATTTTAGCACTTCTCAGAAAAGCTTTTTTTGATAAATTCTCCATCTGTCAAAGGTGTACCTTTCTCAGCTATACATTGAGTAATTGTGTAACTACATTCATTGGCTTTATTTTTCATTCCAAGCATTTGGACAAAAAAATGTGCTTTTTTTGTAACTAGAAATGCCCCTTTTTATGGCTTCACTCTTTTCATCAGAGTTTTTAAATGTAGTCTGGTGTCTAGTATGATAATGTCTTTGTACACTTGATGTACGACATACGACAGATTCACTGCAGAATTCACATACAGCACGATCATTTTACCATACAAATCCATATGCAATTCTCCAGAAATCTTGAAATGAACGAACGTCAAGTTTTTGTCTTTTGTTATTCATCTTGGGGTACTATATATTGATAATTAATATTAACAGGTGTATAAACCCTTAAACCAGATTCTACAAATAAAAATTAAAATAACTAAATAAAAATAATTAGAATAAAATAAATAGTAAAAAAAATAAAAGAACAAAAAAATGAAATAAATTTAATGAATAAATTTTCGTAATAATAAAAATAATTAGATTAAAATAGATAGTAAGAATAAACAGAAAAAAATCAGAAAACTTGACTCACAAAGGAGAAATTGAAACCAAAGTAAATAAGTACAATTTTTGACTTTTCATGTTTGTTTGTCTTTGAAAACCTTTCTTACTACTTTCTTTTCTTTCCATATGCCCACAAAGTAGGAGCCCATTTTTAAGAGTGTCTTTATTTAGACTGGCTGCTGTAAGGTGGTTAACTAATTTTAGCAAATGATCTGCACTACTAAATATACAACTGATTTTTAAAAATAGGCATTTGCAGCTCTAGCTCCTGGCTTAAGTAATATAGTACATAGAAATGCTTTCAGCACCAGCTTACAAACAACAAATTAATTGTGCTAACATTTATAATTTGGTATCGTCAAAATTATATGTGTTCAGTAGTACTATATTTTAAAGGAAATGTAATACTATCAAATACAGATAGTTTAGGTTAGAATAGATGGATCATAAAAAAAGCAATGTAATGATGTAATTTTATTATTATGATGTCACTTCCTGAAATATAGTTATAAACAAAAATTTATGTTTATTTTTTGCCAAGAGGTGTGTGTGCCATTGTGAATTGGTCTGTGTGCCACACATGGCACTCATGCCATAGGTTGCCAATGCCTGGCCTAGTCCTAAGTACACTTACCACCTCTCCACTCATAGATAAACCACCAAGGAAAGACAAGTCAACAAGTTTTCTGCATCTATGGAGCCTCAGGTGATGCCAGCTATTGGTTAATTATAACATATCTGCCTTAATGTCCCCCCCTCCAGATTTTCTGCTGAGGTTTACTGCCTTAGCTATTTGAATATGAGAAGATTGTACTTTTCTCATTGATGTCATCAAAGATAAAGTGAAATGAGATGGGAATAGAAATATGGTTGTGAACTCAATGATGTTTAAGCACAACATTACTGAAATGACAAACATATGGTTAAAGTTAATATTCTTTTGCTTGTTTTAGCCATTACAGTTGAATGCTCCATGCTGGAGCACCACCTGTAGTCTTTCTCTTCTTCAATTTCATTATTATTTAGTATGAAGATGAGGAACAGTACTCATAGCCCTTCTGAAACTTCCTAGGCTTGTGAAGCTGATGTTGGTTCTTTAGAATATGTCTGTATGGGAAAGAGTAGACTAAGGGAAGTAGAATCCTGAAAGATGGCAGTTTGGAGAAGGAAATTCAGTATGGGATTGGAGTTGGGAAGAGTAAAAGAGGGGTAAGTGAATTGAGGGAATGTAGTTCCTTAATTGTGCATAGTTTGTTAATTCAGAGAAAAGGTGGACCAAATGATTAAAAAGTTTACTTTGTAATTATGAAATTCTAGATTTGAGTCCACTCTGAGACTTGAGAAAAAATATTTTGCCATAGCTTGAGGTTGATGCAAGATTTGTGAGTGAAAATGGGTAGTGGAAACTGTGTGGAAGCCTATTAGATTGATTGTAGCTATAAATAAAAAATCCAGCCTTTTGTGGATCATTGAAATAGCCAGCCATTAATTTAATAAGTAGGCTGTTCTTTTGAGCAGGTAAATACTCCTTGGTGAAAATGATAGAGGATCCATCATCAGTTCAGAGGTGCAGAAACTATTGAAAATATCCAAATTATGTCATAAAGATGGGACTCTTAAGTATGACAGACTTCTTTTGATTTCAAACTACCAAATACTCTCACAAGGCTTTACTTGATCCAGAACTATAGTAGAAGACACTTACCCAAGGTACTGTGTAGTGGGACTGAATCCAAAACTACTGTTGGGAAGTGAGCTTCTTAACCACACAGCCAGGCCTTATTCAATAAAACCATGCTAGTGACCAAGCTACAAAAACCCTTAGTTTGTTATTATTGTGTAACCCTTGGTCAGTGATAAATCAAACCTATAGTCAAAAGTAGTTCACTTATAGCCATCACTTTTCAGTCATAGCATACCTCAAACTACATTGCCCTTTATATATGTGAGTTGATGGAGACTGATTCATATTTCTTGTTGGCTGAGCAACTACATTGAAACTCCCACATCAATATAATATATACTGGTAAGAGTGAAATGTTGCAAAGACAGAAAACCGGGACAAATTCTTTCGAGTAATTGATATGACGTGTTATCAAAACTAACTTCATTTTGCATCCCATTGGAATTGATAAATTAGTGCCATTTGAGAAAAACTCAATCAATTAAATTATTAAAAATTGGCTTTAAACTTAAAAATAGAAAGCATTATGATAATTATTCGCATACCTCATAATACTCCAAATTTAATCCTTGTGGATCACCAGAAGACATTTGACTTTGTAGCATTATGATAATTATTCGCATACCTCATAATACTCCAAATTTAATCCTTGTGGATCACCAGAAGACATTTGACTTTGTTAGATCTTGTGTTTTCTTTTCTTCTCTTAATGTGGACTGCATGTCTGAACTTATCCATTTGTTTTATATCTGACTAGCTATACTGGTTTATTTAAAGTACTCATTATAAACCAGCTTCTTTTTATGATTTCCATTCAGCAAAGAAAATAATTTTGTGACATTAAATAGGACCATTAATATATAGAGAAGATGACTAACAATAGTTATATTAGATTTGGGCTAACTCTCGTACATAGTCATCACACAAAATAGCAGCATTTAACTTTGTTGAAAAGACTTGATATATTTTTATGAATTGCTATGAAATAAACTGAAGAATTGCATTGGTTGTTACTTTCTTAGTGATTAGGTAGGTGGTATGTAGACTATTCAGAGTCAACTTCTATTGCATTTCTTGACTGTTTCTCTCTCATTAATATTTTCTGTGATATTTATACACACGCAACAAACTACTAGTTAAAGATAAGGCATATATGCTTGTTGCTCTCTCTCTTGTTTTCATATACATGCATGTACACGAATACACCATATACATGAATACATCATATACATACATGTACATGAATACACCATATACCATACATGTACATGAATACACCATATACTATATAATAAAATACATATACATATGTGTATATATCCTCCTCCCCTCCTCCTTCTCCCCCCACCCATTAAAATCAAAATCATTTTTACATCCACTTTTCCAGGCATGTATGCATGGGTTGGATGGGTTTCTTTGAAGTAGATTTTCTATGTCTGGATGCTCTTTCTGTTACCAACCCTCACCTGTTTCCAAACAAATTAATATTTTCCCATGGCCAGACACATTTTCACAAAATATTGGAAATAGAGGACATTGCTTGTATGACAGTGACATTCGTTTATAACTATCAAGTGATGTCAAGACGAGGAGACACATGCACACACAATCATATATATATATATATATATATATATATATATATATT
>NC_068984.1:53298442-53309031 GCF_001194135.2 Octopus bimaculoides
ATGACAGTGACATTCGTTTATAACTATCAAGTGATGTCAAGACGAGGAGACACATGCACACACAATCATATATATATATATATATATATATATATATATATATTATTATCATTTTATTATCTTGCTCTTATGATATTTACTTTGTATTATATCATACTTATTTATTGTACTTTTAATTATAAATTTTTTCTATATGTGACAGTGGATTTTCATCAATGAGTTCATAAACCTTGATTCTTTTCCCTAATACTATATATTTATATATATTTTATACTGTGAAGCTTAATTTAATTTTAATTTTTAATAAATTGATTTTAATTGAGTTTTTACCTGTAATTTTGGATTTTATCCCTAATATTATTATTATATATATATATATGCTTATCTACAATGAGCTTCTTTAGTGTTTATCTACCAAATCCACTCACATGGCTTTGGTCAGCCTGTGGCTATAGTAGAAACACTTGCCCAAGGTATCCTGCAGCGAGACTGAATCTGGAACTATGTGGTTGTGAAGCAAACTTTCTAACTACGCTGCCACTTTAGAGGTATCACCCGAACAGACCAAGGTATGAAAGTGTAAAAAAAAAAATTATATATACATATTATATTTTACTCATAGTACTTTGCATGAATGAAATGTCATGATGGTAACCTCCTGAATAATCAGTGTGGTCAGTAATCAGGTTCAATTCACAGTTGGACCTTCTGATATAATCAATAACTTGTAGAAAAAGGGATTCTACCTAACTCATTTGCTCAGGATGTGCCACACGATGAGGAAGCCTTCAACGATGATCCAACATATGGATTATGAGACATTTTATATATGTACATATGTATAAGCATAAATACACATATAAGTATGTATTTTGATATTTTACTTAGGCATTGTGAGACTAATAACTTGGTGTAGAACTCAATATGCAAAGCATAAGTTGAGTATAGAGCAGTAATAAGAAAATGAGACGACACAGGAATAAATGATTGTCTTTAGAACTTCATTAGCTTACAGTTGTTTCTGCAATAAAATACAGTGGACTCACAGTTGAGTGCCTGACTAACACCTTATAGCCTCATTGAAGCCTCAAATATGTGATAGAGTGATATCTCTGAAGTGGTTGTGCAGTGACTTCATATTCAAGGCTCTGATGAAGGTGTTACTCAGGCACTCAACTATGAGTTCACTGCATCCTTTAGCAGAAACAGTTGTAAGCTAATGAAGTTCACATGATAATCATTTATTCCTTTGCCATCTCATTTTCTTATAAGTATTTATATACACATATATATGCATGTGTGTAAATATACTTCTCTATAATTTACCATACCAAATATCTTCTCCTGGTAGGTCAATACTAGTTACAGTGGACTGCTCTTTGCTAAGAACTTTGTCCAAAGTTCTCTTATTAGGAAATGGATATCAGTGGTTCTCAAACCTGAACTGTATCTCATTTAAGTTAATTTTCTACCTAATCAGTGGTACTTTCTCTTATAGTTCTTTCTGTTATTTTCATACCTTGGTCCATTAGAGTAAAGTGGAGGCGCAATGGCCCAGTGGTTAGGGCAGCGGACTCGCGGTCGTAGGATTGTGGTTTTGATTCCCAGACCGGGCGTTGTGAGTGTTTATTGAGCGAAAACACCTAAAACTCCATGAAGCTCCGGCAGGGGATGGTGGTAAACCCTGCTGTACTCTTTCACCACAACTTTCTCTCACTTCCTGTTTCTGTTGTGCCTGTAATTCAAAGGGTCAGCCTTGTCACACTTTGTGTCACGTTGAATCTCCCCGAGAACTACGTTAAAGGCACACGTGTCTGTGGAGTGCTCAGCTACTTGCACATTAATTTCACGAGCAGGCTGTTCCGTTGATTGGATCAACTAGAACCCTCGACGTCGTAAGTGACGGAGTGCCAACAACAACAACCATTAGTGTGATACCTATGAAGCTACTTTCTTCTGAAACACCTTTGCCCTCATAATAATTGATAATATTCCTATGCCATTATAGGGTATGATACCTCTCTGTGCTACCTGATTGATTATAAGAGTGAAAAGCATGTGAACTACTTCAGATATTTTCAGCATCTCAGTGCTATTCCTATGGGTCACACATTATTAGGGTACTTTTTAAATAATGGTAGATTATATTTGTCAAGATAATGAGAAGAGTCATTCTTGTAAAGATTAAAAGTGTGTTGGGTTGTGTTATACTTGTCAAGGAGGGAGTCATACTTATTAAGTTAAGAGGTAGTTGTATGTCATAGGTGGTGAGAGCAGAAGAGTATTGTTGTTGATAGTCATTCTTCCTCCTATGTTTGAAAAAGGGAGTGTTTTCATTGTCATTTCAACATCTATGTTCGCATGTTGGCATTGGTTAGATGGACCAACATAGACAATGAAAGTTCTCATTTGAACTTAGAATACTCCGAGACAGATTAAGGATCGTATCGCACTTGTATTTGTTTTGGCATGGTTTCTACAGTTTGATGCCTATCCTACTGCCAAACACTTTACAGAGTGTAATGAGTGCATTTTATATTCCAAGTAAATAAACCCGATAGAGAAAGAGAGAGAGAGAGAAAGAGAGAGAGAGAGAGAGAGAGAGAGAGAG
The DNA here is from genome assembly GCF_001194135.2 of Octopus bimaculoides. Taxonomy (NCBI): domain Eukaryota; kingdom Metazoa; phylum Mollusca; class Cephalopoda; order Octopoda; family Octopodidae; genus Octopus; species Octopus bimaculoides. The sequence goes on from NC_068984.1 coordinate 53,301,054, forward strand.
AGAGAGAAAGAGGGAGAGATACTATCATGATTGATGTCCTTACATCTGTGCCCAACAGAACACATACACCCCCCCTCCCCCCACACACACACAGAGTAGTCCAAGGTGAGGTTTGTCAATAGCAATGTAATAAAAGTAGCACAAAGAGACAATCAATATTTACTTAGCTTAGAGACTGGTACACCCTGGCTTTTCATATCCTCTGGACATTTTATTGCTGAGAAACAAACTTTGTGACTTGTTCTGCTTCAGAACCTCTAATGTGATAGCACAGTTCAACAGGTATTTGGATGCTTTTATCTGACTTGAAGGTTTTTTGATATGCTGAATCTAAAAACAGAATACATTTTTTCCCCTCATGTCAAGATTTCAAGATACCCAAACCCCACAATCATCAGTGGGTGATATATATGGACTTTAAGATAGTAAATGTTCTCCTGCAACAACAAAGTGAATACACCAAATATCCATGTTTTTTTTTATGTATGTGGAACAACAGAGCCAGGAAAAACATTGGGTGATCAAAGAATAGCTGTAGTAAACATTAATACCAAGGTCTTTTAATGTGGTTAAAGAGCCTTTACTTCAATCAGGAAAAATCATCCTACATCTACTCCATATTAAACTTGGCATTATGAAGCAGTCTGTTAGAGCACTGGATAAAGATGAGCCATGCTTTCATTATATTCCCCAGTCTGAGCAGTGAAAAGATAAAAGCTGGAGTTTTTGATGGGCCTCAAATCAGAAAATTGATGAAAGATTGGAACTTTGTAAATTCAATGAATTTCATTGAAGCAACAACATGGAATTCATTTGTATTAGTTGTAAATGACTTTTCTGGGCAATAAGAAAGCTGACTATGCAGAGATAGTCAACAAAATTCTGGAGAACTTTCAAAAATTGGGAGCAAATATGAGCATAAAGCTGCACTATGCCCACAGTCACCTTGATAAATTCCCTGAGAATCTTTGGGATAAAGGAAAATGTTTCCATCAGGACATAGAGCTTGCAGGACTCAAAGACACACATGGAAAGGCAAATATGAAAGTTTAATGATCCATCAAACAGAGATTTAGATATGTCATAAATGAAGCATTTGATGAGAGGGAAACACAGAGAATTAGTGTAAGTTCTTACAGGACAATTTATTGAGGGTCTACATACCAAATCTGTGGCTGGTATAAAGTTCTAGCCAGATGAAGACGATGTGGTGGTGGAACAACAAAATAGACAGAGCCATAAAAGGAAAGAGACAGGCTTGGAGGGAATGGAAGCATGTGTCTAGCAGAGAATTATACCAAGTAACTAAGAGAGATGCTTAAAAGCAAGTATATTTAGCAAAAAGGAAGAGATTTGCCAATGTTCTACTGTGCAAAAAGCAGAAAAAGGAGTTGTTCTGGATTGCAAGACAGTGTATCAGTTAAAAGCAAGGAATTATGAGAGACAAGTATGTATGGATGGATAATGACACACTTGCACTTTGTGATTCTGAAAAGAAAGATACTTGGGAAGTGCTATTGTTGTAACCTCCGTCTCCAATATTGTGGGAACCACCACGATAGTGTGACAGATGGTTTTGATACTCTGTTCCAGTGTTGTAACAATAAACAAGATAACGATGCAGCCATAATAACAATGTAATGATCCAACAATCACTTCCCGAACCAACATTCAATATTCCAAACAACCTAACCAACCAACACCTTCTGACTTCACTGTGAACTCGACTTGAACTAACACACAAACTTCACTTTTTCCAGCACCTCTACCTCACATTTTTTTTAGAAAGTTTAATATCTTTTTCCTTTTGACAGTATTTCTAAGTGTACAGTCTGTTTCCTTTTCTACTGCTGCTTCTTGAGGCTCAATCTCTTTTGGTGCTAGCACCTCAAACATGTCATAGCAGACTTCCATTGGTATTTCCTTTTGTTTTTCAGTATGTCTCGTCTTTAATTGGTTTAGGGATCTCTTATGTTCCCAACATTGTCCTTTAATTACATACATCATGTTTCCTAATCTTTTAGTTACAAAACCATCCTCCGAGCCTTCTTTACCACTTTTGTAAATTTTAAAATGAATTTTATCTCCTACTTCAAAATGTTTTGTTGCCTTTTCTGTATTTCCTTTAAATAATTTTTTTCCCTGGCAATAAATTATCAAAGATAGATATTATTTTTTGTGTGAATATTAAATCTGCAGGAGACTTTTGTGAACTGGTATTCAGATTGGGCGTTATTCTATATACCCTCAAAAATTTTGTTAGTGCTTCATCATTACCAACATCATTCCTTGCTTTTTTTAACACTCACTCGAAAGTATCAATGAATCTTTCTACCTTCCTGTTTGACCTTAGGTGGTTGGGTGGGGTGAAAATATGCTTCATTGCATGTATTTTGTAGAAATTTTTGAATTCACTACCCATAAATTGTGTTCCATTATCTGATACCAATGTGTCTGGAACACGGTATTGGGAAAATAATTCATACAGGAACTTTATTGTTGTCTTTGCGGTTGGTTTATTGCACCTGCATACCTCTGGCCATTTTGTACCACTATCAACAATGATTAGATAGTATGTGCTATTCATCGGTCCAGCGTAGTCAACATGTACCCTGGACCACGGACTATCCATTTTAGGCCACAAGTGGTATTTCACCAGTGGTGCTTTGGCTGTTAGCACACAACTTCTACATGATTTTACACAATTTTCAATATCTTGATCCATTGTCAGCCAATATACATAGCTCCTCATTAAGGTTTTCATTCTTGACATTCCCAGGTTTACGCTATGGAATTCCTGCAATACTTGTTTCTGTAGTGCAGTTGGTATTACCACTCTTTGCACGTACATTAAAACATTGTCACACAGAGAAAAATTATTCGAATTTGTATTTTTATTTTGCTTATTTTTCAACATTTTTTCCATTCTTGTAATGTAATTATCCGCTGTAGATTTCATTTTTATATCATGCACTGTCACTGGCAGTTCGTGAATAACATTGCACATAATGTTTTTAATTAACTTTTTCTTCAATTCAGCTGTTGAGTTCTTTTCACTGGTGGGGCAGCCATTTAATGTAATGGTTTAGTGGAAAATCTCATAAGTCAAATATCTCCATCCGGTCCGTACCAAACAGATTGGTTGTGTTCTTTACGATGTAAACTTTTGTCTTGCAAATTTTTCCTTGAAATGTGACATCATTCCACATTTTACCTATAAAGTATAGTTTGTCACCCGTCACACCACGTGCAGTTTTCATTGTTTTTTTAACATAGGTTTCCCTATTTTCTTCCATGTGTTGGTGTTTATGATAGAAATGTCACTACCAGTATCCAGTTGTAATTTAATATTTACTCCGTTTACTTTTATGTGTACAAATTTCCTTATTTGGGAATGAATTTTACTTTCTGCTGAGAGCACTTTAGAATTTTTTACATTTGACCTTCATACTTTTGTTCTGCAGTGAGAACTCATGTGTCCAAATTTTTGACAACTACAACATTTTGGGTTTTTAAAAGGGCAATCTTTTCTGAAATGTAGGCCTCCACATCTGTAACATGGATTATGACCTAGCAATCTTCTTTGGTTATACTTTCTTGGTTGACATATCTGTATTTTTGCAAAATCCTTTTCTTGAATTTTTCATACATTGTGTTTCAGGTTCACCGTCCTTTGACACTCTTCTGCAACAGTCTGCAGGGTTAAATCTTAGTTTGCTTGTTCAAGTTTTGAAAGAATTCTTGCCTGTATTTCTGTATCTTCATTTGCTGTAAGGCCTTGCACAAAAATGAGGTACTTAATCATCTCAGGAGTAAGTTCTTTAAGTTTAAAACTTTCACACATTCTAGAAATAATATATTTCTAAATCTCTCAGAGAGATTTATGCAGTAGCAGCTCAATAAAGTGATAGTATGTTGTTAACTTAATGTGACAGTCCCGTAAAAGGGAAGAATGCTACTGTTATTTAGCCCTAGGAAGCACCGTTTCTTGTTGGACTTGACACATTTCCTGTGTCCTTATGTTTTCAAAGTGGAGATAAGTACCTTCACCCAGCAAAGCCAGCATCCAGAGACTAATTTCAGAGTCATTGCTCATCATCAGTCTGGGGTAACATGGCTTGCTAGCTGTCTATGCCCATCCACCTTTGAAAACATATATTTCAAGTGAAATACATTCACTGATTTTTGAAAATAGAAATAATATATTTCTAAATCTCTCAGACAGATTTATGCAGTAGCAGCATGATAAAGTGATAGTATGTTGTCAACTTAATGTGACAGTCCCTGGCTTTGCTGGGTGGTGGTGTTTATCTCCACTTTGAAAACATAAGGACACAGTAAATGTCTCAAGTCCAACAGGAAACAGTATTTCCTAGGGCTAAATAACAGTAGCATTCTTTCTTTTTATGGGACTGACATATTAAGTTGACAACATACTATCACCTTTTCACACATTCTGTTGACTGTTCTTGCATATGTAATAAAGTCATCATCCTCTTTTTTAGTTAAATTCCAACACTCCATTGGAGTATTAAATAGAGAAGTTTTATCACTGAACATGTTAGACACTAATTTGATTGCTTCCTGAAAACAAATTTCAATAGACTTTTTGAGCAAAATGAAATTGCAGTATCGTTCATGCTCAGACAGAGCTAATTTATGTAATAATAACCTTATTTTTTCTCTGTCCAACCATGTCTTGCAATCTTCCTTAAGAATCTCCTCATACCTTCTGTAGTATGCTGCAAAAGTTATACCTTCCTCTGGGTTCTAACTGTATTCTGTTATGGAGTTCGATGCACTGTCTGGTGAAAATGAACTTACCTCATTTTTGGACTTCTTTATATATAGCTCCAATAATTGTTGTTGTTCTTGCTGTACTAGTTGCAGAAACAACTCCTGTTGTTGTTCTTGTTGCTTTTGCAACTGTATTATTTCTATAATAATAGGTCTTCCATCATTTAACAAGTTGTATCATGAAGAAATTGTTAAATAACCTATGTGAGCTTTGAAACACTTGTTGCCAGATGTTGTATCTTCCATCTCCAACTATTGTGGTACCACAAATATTGTGACAGATGGTTTTGATATACTGTGCCAGTGTTGTAACAATAAACAAGATAATGATGCTGCCGTAATAACAACATAACAATCCAACAATCTCTTCATGAATAAACAATCAATATTCCAAACAAACTAACCAACTGACATCTTCCGACTTCACTGTGAACTCAACTCAAGCTAACACACAAACTTCACTCTGACCGCTACTCTTTATAATCACTCGGTCCAGTCTATTTCTCACAAGGGGATGTCATGACTCTCATGACAACAGCTATGATGAAATCCTACTAAATAAAAGAGTATGCATGGGGAAAAGGAAGACTTACAAATGTGGGCCCAACAGGGAGATCAACCATTCTAGATGTCAGCAATATGATAGTTAATGCAATTAAGGAAATGAGGACAAAGAAAGATCCTGATGCATCAGGAATTTCTTCCAGGATGCCAAAGATATGTGGCAGAATAAGATACAACCTAGTCACCCATATAGTTAATCAGTATGTACAGGAAAGCATCATATCTAACAACTGGTGTAGCAGCATAAAAGTCAACTGTTACAAGAGTAAAAGAAGATGCTTGAGAGTGGAGTAATTACAGAGGTATAAAATTGCTGAACCAGGCACAGAATTAGACCAGATGAGATACACTTTGGTTTTTGTGCCAGGGAGAAGTACTACTGGTGTTCTCTTCCTACTAAAGCAGCTGCATGAAAAGCATTTAGCCAAATGCAAGTCATTGTACTTGGTAGCCTTTGACAGAGTTCCTTGCTCTGTGATCTAGTGGTTGGTGTACAAGCTAGGAATAGGTGAATGGCTAGTGAGAGCTATCCAAGCCATTCGCTAGGGTGCAAGTAAGCAATGATCACAGGTATGGATTTAGAGTGCATGTATGAGTTTAACCTGGACTCAGCTCTCAGTCCCCTCCTATTTATCATTGTCCTCTGGATCATAACAGCGGAGTTTGAGAATGGTTGCCCTTGAGAACTACTATATGCTGATGATCTTGTTATTTTTGCTGAATCTGTAGTAGAATTAGAAAACAAGTTGCAGGTGTAGAAGAAAAACCTGGAATCAAAGGGCTTTAAAGTTAACTTAGCATAAACCAAAGTCTTACTGAGCAGGAAAACTGACAGTCTGCTAATTCCTTTAGGAAAATGGCTCTGTTCCATGTGAAAAATGGTGTAGGTAGAAATTCGATACCATATAACCAGTGCAAACTATGGGCACACAAAAGGTACACTGGAATCACAGGAAGGTTAACAGAGAAATAGACTTTGTGGAAGATGCACAGGAACAGTTAACTTGAGGAACATATGGGAAATAGATTTCCTTGAATGCTCAGGAGGATCTATAGAAACAATAGATGGTCTCTGTTACTTAGGTGACCTAATTTGCAGTGGAGGAGGAAGAATTTTCTGAAAGTATAGTTGCTAGAATACAGAACAGTTGGGGAAAGTTAAGAGAGCTATTACCTCTGTTGGTAATAAAAGTCGTCTCTCTTAGAGTGACAGGCAGATTGTATGATGCTTGTGTATGAACAGCAATGCCGCATGGTAGCGAGATATGGACTGTGAATGCTAGTGGTTGTGCAAAGATTAGGATTGAAACTGGCATCAGTGTGCATATACTACATTTAAATGAGTTGAGTGAAAAAGTTGGCATATGAGGAATTAGACGTGTGCAAGGTAGAAGACTGCACTAATATGATCATGTAATGTGTATGGATGAGGACAGCTGCATCAAGAAGTGTCAATTGCAAATGTAAATGGAACTTTTAGAAGAGTGAGATCAAGGAATACATGGGACAAAGTAATGAAGATGAACCTTAGGTTGTTGAGCCTTGTAAAGGAGATGACAAAAAGACTGAACTGGTAAACAATTCACTGTGTTAGAGAAATCCTGTCCATTTCAGCAAAAATGAGGTCCTAAAAGCACATATTGTTAATATCTATGTCCCTTGTACTCAATCTATACCTGTTAAGCTTTCCCTACAATTAATCTTTCCAAAATCCATCCCTCCTTCACTCCTCTAACTATGGTGCTATTACCTCAGCTGCTGTAATGATATAAGAGCAGAACTGCACATATTCCATCTTACCCTTTTATGCTATTAGTTATTTCTCTCCTTGGAACCACTTCCTTTTTCACCTATCCTGCATGCTCAACATCATCCCTCAACACTTTATCTTCCACTGAACACCCCTTTACCCTGAACACTCTCTCATATCTGTCATCCACACTTCTTCCTTTTTGCCATTCCCTATAACCACTCCTATGTACCTCTAATTGTGGATCTCTCTCCCCACATTTTACATCATCTCCCTCTATTTCTCATCAGCTTACGGGTTTTATTACACTGTTGTTTTCTACCTTCCTTGCCTTTGTATGTATTGCCAATTATCACCTCCTCCTTCCATGATCCACTCCTATTTTCCTTTGCCATTCCCCCAAACTGAAATTCATCATTGACCACAGCTCTATCATACTCTCTCAAACCTACCCACTTAGTCATCCTTGATTCCCTATCCCTATACTTTATCGATCTCCTTGTACCAGAAAGACATATTCTGATACTCCATCTCCACCATCCTTTCTCCCTACCCTCCTGGGGTGGGTATGTATTTTCTCTTAATATGTGCTTTTCGTATATATTATATTGTATGCATACATACATACATACATAAATACATGTGTGTGTATATCTATCTATCTATCTGTCTGTCTGTCTGTCTGTCTGTCTGTCTGTCTCTCTCTCTCTCTCTCTCTCTCTCTCTTACTCTCTCTCTCTCTCTCTCTCTCTCTCTCTCTATATATATATATATATATATATATATATATGGGAGAATATATGAAAAAACAACAACAGACGAGGACAGGTGGTGTAAATAACAAAAGGATGTATTAGTATGACGCTC
>NC_068984.1:53310066-53311021 GCF_001194135.2 Octopus bimaculoides
AGAGAGTGAGAGAGAGGGAAAGAGAGAAGAGAGTGAGAGAGTAAGGGTGAGAGAGTAAGAGAGTAAGAGTGTAGAGAGTAAGAGTGAGAGAGGGGGGGAGTACGAGAGAAGAGAGTGAGAGAGAGTAAGAGAGAGGAGAGAAAGAGTAGGGGATATATATATATATGTATACGCACACACACACACACACACACACACACACACACACACACACATATTAATTTATCTTAATATGTATATATGTTTAAATTTTTATATATATATGGCATTACACTTGTATGAGTATAAATAGAAAACTAGAAAATTGGAAATGCATGTAATTAATATGACCCCATGTGAAGAAAATATTATTAGCTCATGTCCAGACACATAAAAGATAGAATTTATCAATGACGTCAATAAAACATAGCTGGTAATTGTGATTATACACCACAAAATTTGTGATAGAAACTTAAAATTCCATACATTCTTTATACATATTCCTGGTCATTTCTTCTATTGTACAAGTATTTTGAAAGTTCAGATATAATAGCACCACCTTGTACTTTTTAAAGAAGAAAAACAAATTATATAGTTGGTTAATATATATAATACATTGTATGTACAATATACTAGCAAGGGAGTAATAGATGCACACACACATAGGCACACATACACACACACACACATAAGGGATTGTAATCCAAGCTATGTCCTCATGAAGCCTGTGTGTGTACTCTGGCTATCAGTTGCATGTATGTAGATGAATAATATGCTTGACTAAGGATTTCAACTTGTATGTATGATTTTTCTCATTTAAAATTTTACTTTAAATGAGAAAATCATTATACACAAGCTGAAATTCTTGATCAAATATATTATTCGCACAGTAATTACAGTAATTATGTATCAAAACAAAGACTGGAACACATAGGGAAAAATTTTAATGAATGTATTTACTTTATTATGAATATGT
>NC_068984.1:53311164-53311702 GCF_001194135.2 Octopus bimaculoides
TATATATATATATATATATATATATATATATATGAATAATAACAATAAATGGAGCAAAACGCATATAAATAAAAGTTCCTTTAATTCCTACACATGTTTCAAAATATATGTGTACACTACTCCAAAGAAGTAAGAGCTGCTGGAATTCCACATATATTCATCGTCAGGGAACCAACATTTTGCATTTGTCTTGCTTCTATATGTTCCCTGATGACGAATATATGTGGAATTCCAGCAGCTCTTACTTCTTTGGAGTAGAGTACACATATATTTTGAAACATGTGTAGGAATTAAAGGAACTTTTATTTATATGCGTTTTTCTCCATTTATTGTTATTATTCATATCTACTCAAAATGCATCACATTAACTTGGTATCTCTACCTATAAAATGAGTGTGATATCCTGTTTTTTTTGTGTAATTTTTGCTACCCATGGTAACTATTAACATATTTACATTGTCAAAGTTTTTTTAAACTGAGATAATATTAATATATACATAAACTAATATATATATATATATATATATATATATATATA
>NC_068984.1:53312127-53332232 GCF_001194135.2 Octopus bimaculoides
ATATATATATATATGTATATATCCAAATATTGGCAGATTGGAGAAGATAAAATCCAGGCTACATATGTTTCCTAGCTAGCAGGTCCTCTGATGTAATAATTACTCAATGAGGGGTATTCAGCTAGCTACTCATCAGGCTGAAGATACCTTACTTATATGAAGGTTACACTGTCATTAAAGCATCCCAAGTTAACTCACCAAAGATATAATTTGAAAATCGTTATGGGTAAAGCCTACAACCGTCACTGCCAATAAATTATTATTGTTCCTGAACATTGATTTTTATACCTACCACAGACTGCTTGAAACTTACAAACTTCCTACACTTAGATCCTTGGATCTTATAATCACACACACACACACACACATACAAATATATATATATATATATATATATATATGTATATGCATCCAGAAGTGCCATTCTCTAATTGTGGAGGTAATGTGTAGAAGGAGTAGACCCAAGAAGATGTGGGACGAAGTGGTGAAAAAGGATCTTCAAATGTTGGGCCTCACAGAGGGGATGACAAGGGATTGAACTTCTGGTGGTTTGCTGTGTTTGAGAAACTAAGTAAAACCATGGTTGTTCTTGCACACAAGCATGTCCCCTGCATCCCTCTGCTGCTGCACACAGGCATGTCCCTGCATCCTAATTGTGTAGGCTTGTGGGTGCTGGTACCACATAAAAAGCACCCATTCCAGTGTCACATAAAAGTACCTATGCTGGTGCTGTGTGAAAGTACCCAGTTACACTCTGTAAAGTGGTTGGCATTAGGAAGGGCATCCAGCCATAGAAACCATGTCAAACAGACATGGAGTCTGGGCAGCTCTTCAGCAGGTCGGCTCCTGTCAGATCATCCAACCCATGCCAGCAGGAAAATCGGATGTTAAATGATGGTGATGATGATGATTTATGCGTGCGCGTGTGTGTGTGCGTGCATGTGTGTGTCTGCGTGTGAGTGCGTGTGTATCATTCAACTAAGGTAGTGGTTGAGTAATATTCTTAAGGCCGCAATTTACTCACAAGCAGCATGTCACTAATTCAGTTCTTAACCAAATTGAAAACTGTTAACATTTTTTGAAGATGGCTGGTCCCTAGCTACATTTTAGCATTAAAAAATTTGAGATTTCAACCAGGAGAAAAAAGTTTACATCAAAATTTGTAGCACATTATAGGAGTGTAAATCAAGTTTAGATCTAAATAACTTTTTTATTTTAAACGCAAAATATATTTATCTTAGCTTCAATGATAGATGAAAGCATGAAGAATTTCATAGTTTTGGTCCCATGCAAGAAAAATTTGTATTAAAAACATTGTGAGGTGCAGGAGTGGCTGTGTGATAAGTAGCTTGCTTACCAACCACATGGTTCCGGGTTCAGTCCCACTGCATGGCACCTTGGGCAAGTGTCTTCTACTATAGCCTTGGGCTTACCAAAACCTTGTGAGTGGATTTGGTAGACGGAAACTGAAAGAAGCCCGTCGTATATATGTATATATATATATATATATATATATATGTATGTGTGTGTATATGTTTGTGTGTCTGTGTTTGTCCCCTCAACATTGCTTGACAACCGATGGTGGTGTGTTTACGTAACTTAGCGGTTCAGCAAAAGAGACCGATAGAATAAGTACTAGGCTTCCAAAGAATAAGTCCTGGGGTTGATTTGCTCGACTAAAGGCGGTGCTCCAGCATGGCTGCAGTCAAATGACTGAAACAAGTAAAAGAGTAAAGAGTAGGTAAAATATCATGAAAAAAATATAAGAAAGGCCAAAATTTGGATTTAAGTAAAATTGACTTTTTTATTTTATAAACAAACTATATTTTGATTAAACCTAAATGATTGGGCTCAATTCGAAAAATTCATGGTATCAATCTCATGTAATGAAGTTTTAAAAGAAAAAAGTCATGAGTGTTTATTTCTCAAATTTGAGGGTGATAATATAGTTCTATACTTTTATTGAATGTAGTTCTATAAGAGGACTTTTAATATATGTCACCAGCATCATTGAGGTAAGGAAGAAATTATCAATGACACTGCTAATTGACACAGTTGACACATTATTAATTAGCATAATAGCATAGCCTGGAAAAAGTTATTACACTTGGAAAAGTTGAGGACAACTTATTACATCTGGTAAAGTACAGAACAAAAACATTTTTATTTAAAATATTGCAGCTAAGGATAAAATTTGAATATTAAAAATTATTTGATTTTAATTTACAAAGTAACATTATAATTAAAAAAGGTACCATCATTTTGTTACAATATTGACATGCTAGAATACTTAAAAAATGAGAGCCAGAAGTACCAATATAACTAAAGTTTTATGCAAAGTAGAATAGTATATACTATTCTACTTTGCATAAAGTAGAATAGTATAGGCAAATTCATTATGTAAAAAAACAGGCATTGGGTCAAGACTAAAAATGTGAAGACTTGGCAATAACTTAGGCAATAACTCAAGCAAATTTTACTGTGAATTTGTTGTTATAGAAAGATTTTACTGTAATATATAACTAATTTTTTTATTATTCTATTTATTCATCATCATCATAATCATCATCGTTTTACATCCGTTTTCCATGCTAGCATGGATTGGCCTGTTCAACTGGGATCTGGGAAGCCAGGATGATGCACCAGGCTCAAGTCTGATTTGGCAGTGTTTCTACAGCTGGATGCACTTCCCAATGGCAACCACTCTGTGAGTGTAGTGGGTGCTTTTTACATGCCACCAGCACAGGGGCCACAGGTGGCTGGCAACGGCCACGATTGGTTGGTGCTTTTTACATGCCACCGGCACGGAAGACAGTCAAGGCCGTGCTGCTATCGCTCATGTTCAGATAGTGCTTTTTATGTGCCACTGGCATGGGGATCACAACTACAATTTCCATTTGATTTTCATTTTGATGCTGATGTTGATGTACTTGACTCAATAGGTCTCCTCAAGCACAGCATGTTGCCCTACAATCCAAGGTACTTTTGAATGGTGTAGGATACAACTGTGAACTCACTTTATTTGTCGTGTCTTCGCAGTCATAGCATATCTCCAGAGGTCTTGGTCTTTCATCATTGTCTCTGTGAGGCCCAATGTTTGAAGGCTGTGCTTGACACCCTCATCCCATGTCTTCCTAGGTCTACCTCTACCCCGGTTTCCTTCAACTGTTTGGGAGTGGCACTTCTTCACACAGCTCTCCTCATCCATCCATAGTACATGACCATACCAGCACAAACGTTTCTCTTGCACACCACATCTGATGCTTCTTATGTCCAACATTTCTCTCAGGACGCTTACACTCTGTCGTGTGTGAACGCTGACATTACACATCTAGCGGATCATGCTAGCTTCATTTCTTTCAAGCCTACGCATGTTCTCAGCAATCATAGCCCATGTTTCACTGCCGTGAAGCATGGCAGTTCACACACATGCATCATACAATCTACCTTTCACTCTGAGCAAGAGGCCCTTTGTCACCAGTAGGGGTAGAAGCTTTCTAAACTTTGCCCAGGCTATTCTTATTCTAGAGGAAACACTCTCTGAGCATCCACCTCCACACCTAGGTAGTGGAAGCTATCAACTACTTCTAGTTTCTACCCCTGGAATGTGATGGAATCTGTTTTCTGAGCATCTGTGGTGTCTATTGCCCCTGGGCATCTGCCGCACACGAAAGCTATCTTCCTGGTTAATCTTCCTTTGATGTTGCTGCACCTCTTTTGTGTCCCTAGCTTACACAAGGTACATCTTATGGAGTTTCTACCCACACCTTTTCTTCACATCGAGCAGGGCCACCTATCTGAAGGGGTGTGTGATGTGTTCACCTTCCTACTTAATAGAACTTTGGTCTTTGCAACATTGACTCTAAGGCCTTTTAATTCTAAACCTTGCTTCCACACCTGAAATTTCTTCTCTAGTTCTGGTAGTGACTCTGCTATGAAGGCCAGGTCATCAGTATAGAGGAACTCCCAAGGGCAACCTATCTTGAATTCCTATGTTATTGCCTGGAGGGCTATGATGAATAAAAGGGGACTGAGGGCTGATCCTTGGTGGACCCCTACTTCTACCTGCAATTCTTCACTATACTCATTGCCAATCCTAACTTTACTATTGACCTCTCTGTATAGGGCCTGTACAGCCTTTATTAACTATTTGTCAATCCCCAGCTTCTGCATCGCCCACCAGATAAGGGATTGGGGAACCCTGTCAAAGGCTTTCTTTAAGTCCACAAAAGTTAAGTATAGGGGTTTATCTTTGGCTAGGTATTTCTCCTGCAGTTGCCACACCAGCAATATAGCATCAGTAGTGCTTCTACTTGGCACAAAACTGAACTGCATCTCATCTAACCAGACTCTCTCCCTAATGAGATGGGCTATGACCCTCTCTATGACCTTCATCACCTGATCCAGCAGTAGTTACCCCTGTAGTTATTTCTATCTAAAGTATCACCTTTACCTTTGTAGCAGTTGACTATGGTGCTGCTATGCCAGTCATTGGGTATGACTCCATCATGAACTACCTGGTTTACAATACAGGTGACTAGGCCATAGCCCACACCACCAGATGTTTTAAGCATCTCAGCAGTGATTCCTGATGGGCCGGGGGCTTTTCCTGGCTTCATACCCTTAATTGCTTTATCTACCAGGGAGGTGTCTATTTGGATAGTTGGTCCCTCTACTGGGTCAACATTTGGCAGGCTCTCCTCCTCCCATTCATTCTCCACATTCAGCAGCCTTTCATAATGGCATTTCCAAGCCTCTTTCTTTGCAGAATCATTAAACGCAAGTGCACCATCATCCATGTGGACACATTTCTCTCCTTTGACATCACAATTTTCTCTCACACACTGTCTTGCAATCCGAAATAATTCAATTCTTTGGTCCTCATGTTGCTGGACATTGGCAAACTTTTTTTCTGCTTCAACCTTGGCAATGTATACCTGCCACCCAGCCTTCCTTTTGGCTATCTGGTATAGTTCTCTGCTACCCCCACCCTTCTAGGCTTTCCAGGCCTGTTTCTTTGCTCTAATGGCTTTGTCTACCAAATTATTCCACCACCATGTTACTCTAGGTCTGGCAGGGACTTTGCACCATCTGCAGACTTGGTCAGTGGCACTCAGTAAGCTGTCCCGTTGGAATTTCCAGCTACCTTCTTTGTCCGATATCTGTAGCTTCTCCTCCCTCTCATCAAATTTCTTGATGAGGATGTCCCTAAATCTCTGACCATGTGAAGGGTTCTTTAGCTTCCAAATCCTTCTTTTCTGGATTGGTCTGCTCCTTGGCATTCTTCTGGCCTTGAGCCTAAAGTCGCTAATGACTAGCCTTTGCTGGGGGGTACATTCAAATTGGTTGTAGTAACTAATGTAATCCTTCAGGTTTCAAATCACCCTAATGCAGACAAATAATCTTATTTATATTTATATTTTCTATTTTTTTTTTTTTTCACATTCTTTCTTACATTGGTTTTAATTTCTCATTTAATCACAAAAAATAAAAATGGTAGTACTTCACTATCAATATACTCATGACTACTGAAAATCTCTGATATAAATTTTATCATTTCATGAAAGATTCTAACAAGAATTAAACTATGGAAACAATAAAAACCATGCGAACATTGTACAATAGAAAAGTACAAGATACTATTTTATAAAGAATAATTATTAATTAGAAATTCAGAACTACTTTCTTCTTGTAGGTACCACACTTATGACACTTTAAACTTATGGACTTTTCAAATGAACAAACCTCTGTAGCTGAATATAATTAGTAT
The DNA here is from genome assembly GCF_001194135.2 of Octopus bimaculoides. Taxonomy (NCBI): domain Eukaryota; kingdom Metazoa; phylum Mollusca; class Cephalopoda; order Octopoda; family Octopodidae; genus Octopus; species Octopus bimaculoides. The sequence continues at coordinate 53,317,898 of NC_068984.1, forward strand.
AATCTTCAATGGTCTGAAAATCTTGTTTAGTTATACTATGTTTTTGTCAAGCAAATATAACAGATAAGTGGCAATTAGTCATTTCTTGCTTGTCACTAGTGACCTTTGTTTAAAGTGTTAATACAATAGAAAATTGATGACTATTTATGTCTCTTTTGTTCAGGAACAGCTTGATGTATTGGTGAACAGTCAATGGTGTTGGAGAGAATAAAGATTAAAGCTGTGGTTGAGAAAAAGTTAGTTGACACAAGAAGCCATCTAAATAATGGAAAAGATTTGCCTGTATCATGATGATTTGAACAGGTTATCAAAATACTTACATTATGACTGCTACTCAGTGCTCTGTGAATTCTGTAAAGGCAGTAAGACATGACATGGGCAGCTGCAGCAGAGATTACAAAGATATGACAAACAGTGAAGGACACAGCAGGCATTCTGACTGTGTCCACATGCTGGAATTCATCTTCATATCTGAACAGAGCCTTAGGCTCAATTCATATGGCTATATAAAACTGCTGGAGACTATGATCAATCCCTGACTGGAGAGGCTTGTTGTTGGAAGGCCATATCTGTAGAGTCAGAAGTGGTTATCAGAAAATTTTTATGACTTCACCAGCCCCAATATCTATGGTGAACTATTGAGAAATCTGCAGTTACTCTATCCAGATTACAAGTTCAGGTTTATACTTGTAATTATTGGGGCCCTGGGATATGTAACACATTGCCTAAATATTAATCTTGAGAAATTAGGCTTCTCAAAACCAGAAAGGAGAAAGCTAATTCGAAGACTACAGATCCAATCCATCACTGAAACTGTAAAAATCTGTAAAATTTCCACAAGTCTATCATTTAAATATATATGTGCATGTCTAGATATGCAACTATGTGCATGAAAATACATACATAAAACAAAACATACAAATCTGCACACATACATACATACATACACACACATATATACACACACATACATACATGCATACATACATACATACATACATACATACATACATACATACATACATACATACATACATACATACATATACCTATAGTAATACACTTTCATTAATTTTACTAGCAAACATCAAAATTATTATCAGTATTTTCTTCTTAAACTAAGTGAGAAATACATGAAATTAAAATTATCTAATATGAAGATAATGCTATCTTCAGGTGCCAAGGCTGATGATAAAAAGATATAGTTTAACAATGACATAAAAGAAACAACCTAAGCTGTCAATCGTGTCCAAACACCCATTCTTCTATGTCATAACCCTAAATTCTACACATTCCTTACGGATAATGTTACAAGTGTCTTTATATTTTGTACAGGTATTTGGCAAGGACAAACATAACAGTAACACCTTGTACTTTTGAAACTAGAAACAAATCATATGGTTGGTTAATTTCTCAACTATGCAACACATTAAAAAAAAAATGGGGTGATAAAGAAAATATTTCTTTTTCTTATAAGTCTTTTAAAGATGTGAATTTTGCCACTTATTTTATTTCACCTAATGAAATATGATTATGAAGTTAGCTGCCTTTTTTTTTACTAAATACTTTTACACATTGGGGCAGGTAGTTACATGCCCTACTCTCAAATTTGTACTTGTATATTATCTCTGTATTTTATGTCATTATCCCACACTCTGTACACGCACGCACACACACACACACACACGGTGTGTGTGTATGTGTGTGTGTCTGAGTGTCTGTGTGCATGCACACATGGGTTGAAGTGTAACTATGTATGTCAAAAGTACTATCTGAGCAGTAGGCGTGCAATGTATTCAGATTCTATACTTTCAATACTGATATGACATACAACTTCTCATTGTCACTGTTATATCTGAACTGTTATAATATTGAAGGTTCCTGATGTTTTCTTATTACTCTCCAACTATGTATCTTCAGCAAGCACTCCATGATATTTCTATTTGATAATTCCTACGACTTGTACACTATAACTGCACATATGATACTCTTCTGCCACTTTTTGCAAGGTTAACTCAGTGTCTTGTGTCAACTTTGTTAATATTCTCACTCGTATTTCTGCATCCTCACTTGCAGTTAGTCCTTTGACAAATATCAAACATTTAAACATGTCTGGGGACAACTCTCCTGACATGAATTTTTCACATGCTTTGTTAACAATTCTTGCATATATAACAAAGTCATCATTTTCATTTTTTTTAAAATTTAGGCATTCCCAACGTATATTGAATAGTGAGTTCTTTTCACTGAATATATTAATTAGTCAATATTTCAATTGTTTCTTCAAAACAAATTTCTGACAACTTTTTTGATAGAATAAAGTTGCAATATTTCTCATGCTCTGATGGAGCTAATTTACGCAAAAGAAGTTTTACCTTCTTTTCATTTGTCCAACTTTTGCACTCCTCTTTAAATATTTCTTCGTACCTTCTATAGTATGAAGAAAACATAATCCCATCTTCAGGATTATACAGGAATTCTTCAATGGAGTTGGCTACTCCATCTGCCAAATATGATGCTGGTGCGTTCTTAGATTGTAGCAATAACTCTATCAATTGCTGGTTTAGTTGTTGTTGTTGTTTTTGCTGTTCATGGTATTCTTGCTGCTGCTGTAACAGCTGCTGCTGCAACTGTTGTTGTTGCTTTACAATGGAAGCTAGTAGTTCCTCCATTTCGACACTCCTACGAGCGTTCATAACTTTGTTACCACTGTTATAACGACACTGTTACACACTGGGAGGTATCCACCTCGCTACTGATATGATGTATGACTTCTTGTTGTCACTGTTATATCTGAATGGTTATAATATTAAACGTTCCTGATGTTCTCTTATTTCTTTCCAACTGCGTAAAGCCTTCATGATATCTCTATTCAATAATTCCTATGACCTGTACACTATGACTGCATATATGAAACCCTTCTCAGACTGTTCTGCACATGCTCATTTATACTAACTAGTATAGTTCACTTAGCCAATCATGGTTGTGAACAGATTGCCCTTACAACAAATACAAAGACATAGAAAACCACAATTGTTATTAGATTTATATACATTTGTATTCAACATGCTTGTGTAAACTTGAATGTGGAAAGACCTTCGTGGTAACTTTCTCAGAAAGGTAGTTCTTATCAATAATGTGTGAAAATACACTAAATGATATCATTGGACTGTAGTAAACATGTTTCTGCATCGTTACACTTCATCAGCTACAGATACCCAATCTGTCTCTCATAGCCCACTAAGAACTGCTCATGCTTATATACAAACAGCAAATAAGAAATTTTCTAATATGTGCAAAGGCTCACTAAGTAGCAATGATTAAAATAAAGCTCTGTACATGTATATTTGATATGTTTGTGTGCAGTCAAACATGAAAAGGCCTTATAGACAATGTTATGGAAACACTCTGAACTGGACTATAAAAGATGTCATCAGATTATAGGACACATGTTTAACCATTTGGCATTTAAATCAGTCATATCTAGCAAAAATATTCTGTTTTAAGTTAAAACTTACTAGATCCAACCTCTCACATCTAACCTACAACATCATTCTAAACATATACAAATGCATTATTGCAATACTGAACCTACAAGATTAATTCAAAACAACGTAAATAAATAAGCAATAAACTGGACAAAGAAATCTCATTGCTAAAGGGTTAAGCATCAGTACACTTCATCAATTACCAGTGAATCTGAAGGGAAGATAATTTCAAGAAATTAGGAATAATTCAGGAGTAGGAAGGAAAAGGCAATCTGAAGCTTGTTTATAGACAAGAAAAGTTTATGGACATGTCCTTTGGCCTCTTTACTGATCTTGTCAGCATAATTCAGTCCTACCATGCCTGTTTTTTTAACATTTTTACATGATAGAAAAGGAGTTTCATATATTCTTGGTCTGATGTAATTTGTACAACTAAAACTGAAAGAAAAAGGAGCATTGAGAAAAATATTCAAAGAGGCCAATGATATGGATTTGTGCAATTAAGTTAAGTGTACTACTGAAAACTGAGTTTAGTGTCTACTTACAGTTGTTGTTAGGTTTTTGTTTTCTGTCTCTGAATTGAGGCAATTTCAATAAATTAAGCATTTCATATGCATAGCATTCAGTACTTTCCCTATTTAGCCTAATTACTCAAATGAATGCCATCAAACCTTTTGAGTTATTTGTCTTAGCTTCTTTTAGTTTAATTATGCAAATCACTCTCAAGCTTACCCTCAATGTGCAGGTGCTGGTAAATTTACTGATATACCAATTAAAACATGTTCTCCTCTGAAACAATTTATGTTCAGCTAGAATTTCTGCAAGTTGATGCTTATAGGGAAAACATGGTCAGCAAGGAAGTTTTGGAGAGAATGGATAGGACTAGTGTGAAATCTGGGGAGAGAAAAACCAGGAGGATTGATAAGGATTGAGTGTGTTTGAGAAGGAGTTGAGTAGTACACTATTTACTAGTATAAAAAAACAGAAGCTAATGAAGAAACAATAGAAAGATAGGAGACAAAGCTGTTAGTGGCTTAGGAGTTGCTATTTTGCATCACATTAGCTTTGAACAGGTAGACCAACAATCAAAGGCAATTCCAGTTACGATTATGATGTCTTCTTTTCTGACTGAGTATCTAGAACTACATTATCTATCTAATGTAATTTTTCTTTTTTTAAGATGATTGGGCCGAGATATGTTGTACATTGCTGTACTCAAGAAGACCCAGCCACTACAATAGAGTTGAGATCCTAAAACCAAGGTGCCATATAAAAAACACTGGTGTCACATAAAAAGTACAGGTGCTGGTGTCACATGAAAAGCTCTGATGCTGGTGCTATGTAAAAAGCACCTAGTACACTCCTGTCAAGCTGTCCAACTTACGCCAGCATGGAAAACAGATGTTAAATGATGATGATGAGAGGTGGATGTGATTTGAAGCTGATCTAGTTGAGTGAGCAATTGCTTAGAAGAAAGTGCTCACCCTGCTTTTGTAATATGTTGTTGAGTGAAGACTGTCAATCAAACAAACAGGTTCATTTTGGGATGTGTTGTATATGAAACATATGCATTGTCCTTGTTATGTGAGTGTACTTTAATAAGAGGCATACTTTTGCCTTCTTGACTAAACTGGTAATCCCACCACAAGCTTGGTGGGGAGGGTAATTTACTCGAGGACAAAAGATGAAACTCATCAAGGGTGGAGAAACTCAAGAGAGTCAATAGCTATCCAATAATGTGTGAAGGCATGTGGCTTAGTGGTTGGAGTGTTGTATTCATGATTGTGGGATTGTGGTTTTAATTCTCATTCTGGCTGTGCAGTGTGTTCTTGAGCAAAACACTTCATTGCGCATTGCTCCAGTTCACTCAGCTGTAAATGGGTAACCTACAAAGGTGAGATTAGTAACTCAACAAAAATTACTTGAACGGAAGTCTCGCAATCTATGTTTTGTATTCAGTGACTGAAAGGATGAACAGTACAACCTGTGGTGTGAACCCCAACTGGTTGGGACTGGTCATTCAGCTACATCAAAGGGTGAAAATTTCTTATCATTGAGAGAACATTTGACTATGTTATAAAAGTGTGGTTATCATTAAAAGTTATCAGAGATTGCAAGGTCTAGCATTTGTAAACACTGTAAAAGTTTCTGTTAATATTCTTGAGTAGGAGGCGTGTTGTGTCATAGGTGTATTTGTCATTAGAAGAATTTTTTTTTTTATCTCAGCTATGAGTGAACCTGTTTTTTGTTGTCAGAGATATCCATTTTTTGATTGTATGAATAAGAACAGTGGCTATTGTATCTTTTACACATACATATATATTATACATACATACATACATGCACACACACACGTGCACGTATAATGTGTGTATATGTGCGATATTTGTGTGTGTGTGTGTGTGTGTGCGTGTGTGTGTGTGTATTTCTATGTGTGTGTGTGTATATATATATATATATATATATATATATTTACAAGAGTGGTTGTGTGGTAAGAAGCTTGCTTACCAACTACACGGTTCCAGGTTCAGTTCCACTGCATGGCACCTTGGGTAAGTTTCTTCTACTATAGCCTTGGGCTGATCAAAGCCTTGTGAGTGGATTTGGTAGACAGAAACTGTTGGTGTGTTTACATCCCCGTAACTTAGCAGATTGGCAAAAGAGACCGATAGAATAAGTAATAGGCTTGCAAAGCATAAGTCCTGGAGGTGATTTGTTTGACTAAAGGCAGTGCTCCAGCATGGCCACAGTCAAATGACTGAAACAAGTAAAAGAATAAAAGAATACACACACACACACACATATATAGGTAGACAGCTAGAGTTTTATAAAACACAGTCTAAAAATCCAAGGAGATGAATCATTGAGAGGTAAACAGGACTGGCTGAATTCATGAGCTGGAAGTACAATACCTATGTTGTGTGTTGCAGGCTTTTGATGACAGGTTTTACTAATGACATGAAATTGCACATATACTGACAAGACAAAAAAGAAATTTATGAGGCTTGACTGAAATGTTCATAGACTGACAAAGATACTCTCATGCAATGAGACCAAATGAAGTTTAGTTTTCAACACAGTCCTCCTTATGGTTCACACACTTCTTCCATTGGTGTTGCAGTGCTTTGATCCAATTGATGAAGATGCTTAAATCATGTTAGTAAAAAAAGCCATCATCATCGCTGTGATATTGGTTCCCAGCCAAGTGTTTTTTTTTCAATGTGGAGAAAAGATGATAGGGCTAAATAAGGAGAATAAAGTGCGTGATCAACCAATTCAAAGCCTCAATCATGCACAGTGAGCATTGAAACCAAGGATTTGTGTGCTGGAGCATTGTCCTGATGAAATAAGACCTCTTTTGTCAATTTTCTTGGGTGTTTGGTCTTGATAGCCTTTTGTAACTGCCTTGGCAAATTGGCATAGTATTCTCCGTTGATGGTGTGGCTCTTTTGAACATAGTCAATTAACACAATGCTTTTTGCATCTCAAAAAATTGAGGCCATCACTTTCCTTGCAGATGAAACGATCTTGCACTTCTTTGGAGCAGGTGGGGAGGAGTGTTTCAACTGCATGGATTGTCTCTTTGTTTCTGGCTCAAATTGATGAAGCCAACACTCATCCTGCATTAGGAAACGTTCAAAGAAACATTGTTCATTGCTTGAAACAATGTTAAATTTTCCCATGATATGATCAGCCTGATGCACTTTTGATCAGGTGTCAGAAGACATGGCACCAACTGAACAGAAACCTTTGCCATGCCAAGCTCATTGTGCAGAATATTCTCTACTCTCTTATAGGATAGGTTAATAGCATTGACCATTTCATTTATAGTCAATTACCTGTCATCTATCACAATGTGGTGAATACAGTCAATGTTTTTCTCAGTGGCAGCAGCTGCAGGGCATCCAGACCTTGGGTCATCGCCAAGGCATTCCCTTCTCCTTCTAAATTCAGCTGTCCACTCTTGCACTGTTAATAAAGCTAGTGTGTCATATCCTAATGTAGTAACTATGTCTGCATGAATGTCCTTGGGGGCTAAACCCTTTTCCTGCCAAATTTTATCCATTTTCAACATAAGTCACAACTAGTTACTTTTGAAGTCTTCTTTGAACAGTCAGCTCTCAGTTTATATGGAAAGAAACAATGTAGTTTTTAATAAGAAGTGTTGAAATTAATGCATCTAAGATTTCAGAGCTGTACCATCACTCCTTCATAGTTAGCCTATGGACTTTTCAACCAGCCTTTGCATCTCCTGTTTAATCCAGGAGTCCAAACCTGGACTGAAAAAAACATGTTCTCAGACACAATCATCCCACAGGTGAATGCAATCATTCCTGTAGAGATGCTGAGTTTTGTCTGTTATATTTGATTTAGATCTTGTAAATCATTGGTCATGGAATCACATTTCAGATTATCAGGCATGTTTGAAAAACTGCCTTATTACCTCCGCCAAGGAAGGAGGTTATGTTTTCATCAGCATTGGTTTGCCAGTCTGTCCGTCTGTGTGCAAAATAACTCAAAAAGTTGCGAACGATATTTGATGAACCTTGCAGGAAAAGTTGGTAATGACACAAGGAACAGATGATGAAATTTTTGGAGTGATCCGGAAATTTTTATGGATTTTTGAAGGATTTTTCATTTGTTATATTTACTTTACATGAAGCATTACAATGTTACGTTCTTTGATTATCTCCCTTGAAAGCACGTTCATCATTTCCATGTAACCTATGGTGGCGTTGCTGTTTCCAAAGTTTATTTTTGTTTCTCTATTAGTAATTTTACTTGCATATCTATCTAAAAATGAGCTGCTTGGTGGAGGTCTGCAGAGGATGACATGACAAGCCTTGACTATTGGGATCGACTCAAAAAGCTCAGGCTTTGCTCCCTCCACCACCGCTGTGAGCTCTATATCATCTGTATGATGTGGAAAATATTCCATAAACATTGCCCATCTTTAAAATTCATCCGAGGCTTGACCCCTATGCCATCTGTCCACTACAGAAATGTTTGTGTTGTATCACAACACTATGACAGAACTATTTTGCTTCAATTGGCCCTGCTCTCTTCAACATAGCGCCAGACACACATAAAGGAGGAAAGTGACTCCATGACATTCTTAATCAAAGCATGACAATGTGGTTAGAGGCTGATATCTTAACATTTCTGATGGCCTTAAGTATAAAAAAAATTATTAAAGATTTATATAGAACTACATTCAGAGTATGTCGATATGCTATTGTGTTTAGATCTGGTTTCTATCCTCAAACTGTTCTGTTTTGTAGATGCAATTTTTTTTTTTAATAAAGCACTCTGAAAAATCAAGAATCTGCAACAATCCCAGTCCCATGAGTATTGGATAATGGATTTTCAACTGTGTAAAGAAACTGATTGTGGTGATCATAGTTCTGACGGTGATTGTGGTGAAAGCAGATACAGTGTTGATGATGACAATGGTCGAGATAAGTATGGGCGGAGGATAAAATAGTATCGGTGAATAGCAACAGGAGTGGTGTGATGTGTGATGCTGAGGTGATGGTGGTAATAGTGGTGTTGATGACAGTGTTAGTTGTGTGATGGTGGTATTGTAGTGATTATACTGGTTGTGGTAGTGAAAGTGACTGCGTTATTTTTTTTACCCCCGCCAAGGAGGTTATGTTTTTGCCAGCGTTGGTTTAGGAAATTGGACAATTTTCAGCATGCATGTATATGGGTGGAAATGAAATGACCTGCTTGGTGGAGGTCTGCACTCTCCAAGTGCTTTTCTAGTTGTTTAGCATGTTTTTATTCGCTTGTTTTTAGTAGAGTGTATTTTTATGCAAACCTTATGTCTTTTTTAAGCTTTAGTCTGTTTTCACTCTCTTCATTTTTTCTGTTTTCTTATTCTAAAAAAAAGTTTAAACATTCCTACATAGATTTTTTAAAGGTTTTGTGTTAATGTTTTAAAACCTGCATGAGGCCAGAAAGATCTAAACTGATTAGTTTGTTTAAAGAGAAAGGATGGTTTTAGTTCTCTATTATTTTCCCTTTCCTCTTCTCAAGAGAAAAAGAGAGAGAGAGAGAGAGAGAGTGAATATATACATGCATACGCATGCACACACACACACAGTTATATATATGTACACACACACACACACACACACACGTGTATGAGTGTTATACCAACCTTGTATGTGCACATGTAAAAACCATGTATGCACACACACACACACACACCTATGTGTGTGTGTGTGTACCTTTGTGAGATTTTATATGTATATTTTACACAATGTTTGTTGTATGTTTGTATAATGTATCTTTTGTCTATGTGCCTGGGTATCTATATGCCTGTGTATTGTACGAATGTGTGAGAGTGTGCATGTGTGCTCTTTCATCGTATAATACTCTCATCAGCTTTTTTCCGCAGTCCCTAACAGTCTGTCTTGTTTCTCCCAACAGGTGCTTACTTTAGTGACATCAGTTATAGCTTATAAAATGTGTTGTCAAGTTCTCTTGTGACAAAGATTTTGTTGTCAGCCACTTTGCTTTTTTATTTTATTTGTTGATTAAAAAAAGGAATACATAGCTAGTTTCTTATCTTCAGACACATTCTTGTATGATTTCTGGTCTAAATTTTAAACTATTTTTCAACACCTGGAATCTTTGCTACTTTCTTCATTTTATTCTGTTTTTTATTCTAGTTAAACATTAAATATTACAGCGTAGATATTTGTAATGTCTGATTGAATCTCAGCTAATTTTTTGCTATGTCCTGTTGACATTGATAATTAAACAAATTCCAGGCAAGAACAGCCTGTATTTTATTTAGAAGTACAATGTATCAGGACTACATTGTTTGAAGTTGGCTAGGTGTAACTTGAGGGTGATTTAGCTGTTATTTCTTGTAAGCCAAGTGATTAAGTACAAGTTATCTTGTTGGCTCATTTTTATTCACAGTTACTAATGTGTAATTATTAGAGTACCAAACTAAATGATTTGAATTATTTCATTTTATACTCCTAGGGTTTGAATTCAAATCCTGCCTGTGGCTGACTTTTTCCATCCCCTTATCTTTTATCTTTTATTGGTTTCAGTCATTAGACAGTGACCATACTGGGGGACCACCTTGAAGAACTTTAGTGGAATGAAATAACTCCAGTACTTATTTTTTTTTTAAGACTTATTCTATTGGTTTCTTTTAGCTGAACTGCTAGGTTATGGGGATGTAGGAAAACCAACACTGGTTGTCAAGCAGTAGTGGAGATCAAACACACACGTGCATGCAACAGGTTTCTTTTAGCTTCCATCTACCAAATCCACTCACAAGGTTTTGGTCAGCTCAAGGCAATAGTAAAAGGTGCCACACAGTGGAACTGAACTCCAAACCATGTGATTGGAAAGCAAACTTTTTACTACACAGCCACACCTGTACTTATGGGTCAAAAAAAAAAAAAGAGGAAAAAACAGAAGTGTTAATTTTGTATTTGGAGTTGCCAAAACAATCATTGCTTCTCTTCTTTCTGTTCTCTGTTAAAAATGGTATCTGACTGTGAAACATAACATCCAGATTTTCATTATTATCAAGATCAGATCATTATTGGTTGCATCACCTAAGGTACATGGGGGACAAAAAAACGCAAATTACAACCATCCTTTCTAAGCATATGGATTTATAGTGGTCTTCACACATGGAGTAACATATGAATATGTTATCAGACATATTTGTGATAGTGTACTGTATTTTATTTATTAAGCATGATATATACTATTGTAACAACAGTATGCTAGCAAGAGTGCAAAGCAACCTAGATTCTAAACCTGCACGTTGATAAAATAGGTGTCAATTGAGGTTGATTCTATTAACTATACGTGTTGAAAAATTTGTAGCCATGTGCAAATATAAGAAATCATTGTTGTATTATAATTGGTACATAAAAACATTCACATCCACATACATAAATAGACATATCATCTATCAGCCAGTCAGTCAGCCTGTCTGTCTGTCTGTCTGTCTGTCTGTCTATTTGTCTATCTGTTTGTTTATTGTGTCGTCGTCGTCATCATCATCATCATCATTATCATCATCATCATTTACTGTCTGTCTTCCATGCTGGCATGAGTTACACAGTTTGGACAGGATCCAATAAAACAAAAGACTGCATCAAGCTCCAATTTCTGTTTTGGCATGGATTTTACAGCTGGATGCCTTTCCTAATACCAACTACTTGCGTTTTTGTTTTTCATGACACTGGCACTAGTGAGATCACCAAGTAACTCACAAAAGAAGGAAAAAGGTCCCTCGACTAAGTGGGGTTGTAGTTGAGACGAAAATAGCTTTATGCTGGGTGTTGAGAGGTTAAAGAATAATCAACAGTCATAAAGAGGGGGTACATGGCTATCCTACATTATATAAGGGCAGGTGGGAGTAGCTTGTGAGAAGACAATGATGGTGGCAATGAAGTGTCAGAGTGTGCTCTCAAGATACAAGAAGTTGAATATAAGAGAGAATACAAAAAATTGGGAATGGTAGATGGAAAAGTTCATTAAAGTGTGAGAGGTGAGTGACAGATGGTTAGAAATGGATGTAGAGATGAATGTAATGAATGGAACAAAGGGGTGGTGGTTAGGTTAGTGGTAAACATCTATATGGTAAGGGGAAGGTGAAAGAATAGGCTTAGGAAAGAAGGGATGATAAGAGGCAGTACAGGAAGGGAGGGGAGCAGCAGTTTGATAAACCTGTAGATAGATTAGATAATATGGAGTGGATGCATGAGGGGGGGGGGTGCAGAGGAAGACTGAGAGATATACAGTGACAGAGATGGATGTTAGAGGTATATTGGATGGTTGTGGTGAATGGGGGAAGGCCATCAGCAGCAGATGACAGGGTGATGAGAATAATAGCAGACAGAAGAAGGTGTAAGAGATATTGTAATGGCAGTGGTTAGAGCATCTGGCTCATAATCATGAGATAGTGAATCCGGTTCCTTGACTGAGCTCTGTGTTGTATTCTTGAGCAAGACACTTTATTTCGCATTGCTCCAGTTCACTCAGCTGAAGAAATGAGTAGTGACATCACTGATGCCAAGCTGTATCATTTGCCTTTCCCTTGGATAACATTGGTGGTGTGGAGAGGGGAGGCTGGTATACATGGGCAACTGCTGGTCTTCCATAGACAACCTTGCCTGGCCTTATGTCTTGGAGGGTAACTTTCTAGATGCAATCCCATGGTCATTCATGACCAAAGGGGGGTTTGGTAATAGCAGTCCTAAGATATGTCTCAGGGTGGCACAGGAATTTCTGAAATGAGATGAATCTCTGAAATGGGATGAAAGCACTAGATAAGTAATTTATCCGAAATTCTGATGACTTCCTCTTTCCTAATATGAAACCGTTAATCTAGACATGTTTTTCTGCTTTCTCAGCTTTCTTTCCTCATTTGCCTCTGTTGAAGAGCATAGGCTCAAAGCGTCAAAGACTTTTCCATTTTTCCTGAGTGTCAAACTAATACATTTTGTATGATGTTTCCTCACCTTTCTCAGACTTCTGTTTTTTACACATTTGAACTCACTCACTCTATCTATCTGTCTGTCTGTCTGCCTGCCTGCCTGCCTGTCTGTCTGTCTGTCTGTCTGTCTGTCTGTCTGTCTGTCTGCCTGTCTGTCTGCTTGTCTGTCTGCTTGTCTGTCTGTCTGCCTGTCTGCCTGTCTGCCTGTCTTTCTGAATGGATTGTTGACAGATCAGCTCCACAAAAGTTGGCTTTATTTGTATAGAAAGAACTGTTTGCTTTCTGAGAGGAACTGTTTGTAGACGGGAAGTGTTCTGATGGTTGGGTGATCCATTTGCTGTCAACACCCGCTAAATGGAGGGCTGGGCATGCAGTGGTTGATGATGCACAGACATGCACTGAGACTGTGACATCTCTGGCGCTTCATAGATGATAGTGAATAGGTGTGACCGCCGTTTGTGAGGCGTGCTTTCCTGCAGCTCATCTCTTTAGCTGAACTGCAGTCGTGGATCAAACAGAGACTGAGGCTAAGTGAATGGCACTGCAAGTGCCGCTTTGCTCTCAAGTAACTCTGCCATCTGAGACCAAAATTGTGCGACTTCAATTCCATGAAGGTGTTCTATAGAGGATTAGTGGAGGTGAGGTGTGACAATGTTCTTGGGGAGAATCTGGGTGTCGATGAGGAACACCTGACCCGCCTGTTCAGGACAACTTTTGGGCCAGAACCTATGGACAATCACCAGAGATCCCTGGCCTGGCAGTGCTATCAGGAAGCATTGCACATTCAGGATAAGCTCTACAGGCACGGTTCAAGATACACTGGACTGACTTGCCCAAGATGCGGTCAGAGTGACAAAACCGTTCTGCATGCACTTGTGCACTATCCAACCATTTTAGACCTGTGAGCTTATGCCGAATGGCTGCTGTCATGTGTGGGATGAATCTGGTTGTCAGCGGAGTCTATCGTAAAAATTGCCCCACCACTTTACCTTAACTGGGAAGGCAAGGCAGTTTTCATCGTACTGGTGGCCATGGTGAAAGAATGTGTGTGGTGGACTCGAGCGAGAGGTTTAGAGACAAACACTTTCCTCCCTGGCCAATCACTCATCAACTTTTTCAAGTACCACTTGAAAAGGAAGGTGAGAATAGAGAGGCAAGTTTTATCTCATAAAAGATTCAATAAAAGGTGGGTCAATGTACACGCGAATGATGAAACCACTTCAAGCATGATCCTGTAAATCCAAAAAAGAGAGGGGGGTGCTTTGCTCTCATGTGTTTTTCCCTCCCTGCCTGAGGTTACTGTGGTCTTTTTCGTAGGCTTTTCTTTCCACGGAAAAACCTAATCTGTTTTTTACATTTTTACTCT
>NC_068984.1:53332495-53336468 GCF_001194135.2 Octopus bimaculoides
TATATATATTATTAAAAAAATATGGCAAAAAATCATATATTAATTAATATCGATTAATTACCAGGAAGCTAACACATTTAAAGAATCAAAGAGATTCAGAAACAGTATCTGCAATCTCAGGGGATTAAAGTACATTTTTATATATGACGTTGACCACTAACGTGGACATTCAATGTGCTAGAAATAGATCACGTCTTGTGTCTAATAAGACCTAAATTGTTCTCAACATGAAATATAGCGTGATACCAAAACGTAAGCGGGCAAGACATTTAAAAAAACCGAAAAGGAACATTATTAAACAGGGACCGGTTTCGAAATTTAACAATCTTACCGACTGTCTATTTCTCTTCAGCCTGATTTGTAATGGAACCATAATCATCAGAACCCCATACAAAGTTCTTTAGAACAAGCAACATTTTATAATAAAATACACTATTAGAAGAGAAGTTTTAACTATAAGCAGTGACAGTTAAGAACTAACATGCCCCTTACTCCATGTATGTGCTAATAAAAATATATTTGATTGTGTTATCTTACTCCTATACGTATAATAGGAAGAAAATTAACTCAGAAATATTCATGTACGATTTATTTCCCTTGAATTTAGCATTGTCATTGCCATTCTGGTCCGCTACCACCACAATGACCTCTGCCATTGAGCGTGTATATATATATAAGAGAGAGAAGCAAAGAAAAAAGAAAAAGAGAAAAGAAAGGAAAGAAGAAGAGAGAAAGGGAAGTGAAAAGGAAAAGTATGTGATTATTAAAATTTAATAGAATCTACAGACATTATTTTATTGTTTTCTCAGTGTCTGATTTCAAACTGACGTCCATTCTGGTCCAGGCACTGCTGACAACGTGAAGCAATGGAATCACGTTTGGTATTTGTGTGCATTCACATTCAATGGTTGCTTTCAAATCAGTGACTGTTGCAGGTTTCATAGCATAAATTTTGTCTTTTAGGTATCCCCGTAAAAAAATGTCTAGTGGTGTGAGGTCTGGTGAATGCAGAGTGTATTCAATGAAACCCCTTCGTCCAATCCACCTGTTTGGCAAGATCTCATCAAGGAAGTATCTAACATCGCGATGGTAGTGTTGGGTTACCCCAACTTGCTGAAAGTAAAACTCCTTGTCTTCAAAGTCTTCTCTAATGCTTGGCATGACAGACTGTTGCAGCAAGTAAATGAGACCTGTCACAGTAGCATCAGAAAAGAATGGTCCAATTAATCTTGATGATAAGCCACACCTCACTGTAACTCCTGGTAATTTAACATGGTGTTCTACCATAACATACGGATTTTCAGGTCCCCAGTAGGTGCAACTGTGGTGATTAATTGAACCATTTAATTTGAATGTAGCTTCATCACTCTGCACAATCTTTTTTGGAAAGTGTGCATCTTCTACACATCATGCCAGGTACCACTCTCAATACTGTACTCTTCAGTCTGGATCATCGTCATTAATAGCATGGACTAATCATGGAATGTAACTTAACATTGACAACACTTTAAAACACATTGGACAGACGACTTTGAAATACCTACATCATGACTCGCTCGCTGCATAGATTTTCTTGGACTTTGGTGATACGTTTCCAGCACTCCTTCTTGCTTTGTGGGTGTTGTTGATGTACGTGGTCTTCTGGAACATTTCTCATGGACATTCTGAACAGTTCCATTGGCTTCAAACTTATCTCTAATTTGAATGATGGTAAGTCTTGTTGGTGGATCTGTTTGAAGCTCCCTCCTAAACTGTCTTTGCACTTAAACTTCGTTTTTCACACTTCCAGTAGCATTTTAGAAAGAATTTCTTTTGTTCAAAGCTTAGTTTGACTGCCATCATTAATTCCAATGGGTTTAATCTGGAAAGAAAAAAACAATAATTGAGTTATCAGCTGCTAAAGTATGTGTACATTTTTTGGGACACCCTGTATATATACATATATATATAATTCAAATAAGTTATTAACTATTTTAAAAAAAAATGATGAAGTAGCCAGCAAACATAATCCAAATATGCAAAATATATATATATCAAAAGTCAGGATACCATATGTACATGTCCTCTTGTTGTCTGTAAATTTTATTAAATTTATTTGAATTGATCATTTAAATATATCATCATCATCATCATCGTCGTTTAACGTCCGCTTTCCATGCTAGCATGGGTTGGACGATTTGACTGAGGACTGGTGAAACCAGATTGCTACGCCAGGCTCCAATCTGATTTGGCAGAGTTTCTACAGCTGGATACCCTTCCTAATGCCAACCACTCAGAGAGTGTAGTGGGTGCTTTTTACATGCCATCGGCACGAAGGCCAATCAGGCGGTACTGGCAATGGCCACGCTCAAAATGGTGTATTTTATGTGCCACCCGCACAAGAGCCAGTCCAGGGGCACTGGCAACGATCTCGCTTGAAAGTCCTTACACATGTTGCTGGCACAAGTGCCAGAAAGGCGACGCTGGGCACAGGTGCCATCACAATTTCACTTTCGCTTGCCCTAATAAGTCTTCACAAGCTGAGTTTCGTGTCCAATGAGGGAGACGACGTTGGCATGGGTGCCAGATGTCAAATTTAACTCAATTTCAATTTCACACACACACACACTCATATAGGTGCAGGCATGGCTGTATGGTAAGAAACTTGCTTCCCAACCACATGATTCCCGGTTCAGTACCACTGCATGGTACTTTGGGCAAGTGTCTTCTACTATAGCCCCAGGCCGACCAAAGCCTTGTGAGTTTACCAAATGGTAGACGGAAACTGAAAGAAGCCTGTTGAATACATGTACACACACACATTATCTATGTGCATGTGTTCGCCCCCACCCCACTGGTTGACAACCAGTACTGGTCTATTTACATGATAGTGGTTCAGCAAAAGAGACCAATAGAACAATTACCAGGCTTTAAAAAATACTTTCTTTGAGGCAGTGCCCCATCATTGCCTCAATCTAATGACTGAAAGAAGTAAAAGATATATATATATACATATATATAAGCATATACATATGTATGTGTGTGTGTGTATTTATGAGGGCACATGGCCTAGTGGTTAGGGAGTTGCTTTCACAATTGCGAGACCATGGTTTCAATTCCTGTGTTGTGTTCTTGAGCAAAACATTTCATTTCATGTTGCTCTGCCATCACTTCAGCATCAGACATTGTGTGAGTTAATTTCATGGAGGAGTGAGTTAATGTGCAGCACAAATATTTGATTACTATGAGCAAATTATTTGTACCAGTTGTTCAGCGAAAAATTACAGAACAGTTTTTCTTGGACTACGAGAGACTACCATCAATAATGGATATATGTAACCATTAATTCAGACATGCTTTTTTTCCTTTCTCCATTTTCTTTCCTCATTCCTTTCTATCAAAGAGTATAGACTCACAATGTCAAAGACCTTTCAATTTTTCCTGAGCATCAAACTGAGCCTTGTTTGTTGTTCCTTCACCTGTCTCTGTCTTTACATTGGAACCATATATATATATATATATATTGGTGGCAGTTAGTGTTAAAGCATATCTCTAGAAGAAGGTCACTGGTATAAAACTGGTTATGTAGGCAATGGCATTTGTACATTTTGGGTATTTTTTGCTGGTACTTAAGATCATGGCACTCCCATATCCCTGATATTGTGACTCACATCAGCACTGGATATTTTGCACTGGTTTGTTTCTGGATCATGTCAATAGGGTGGAGAGGATTTGTGAGGGATTGTGCAAGCCTTGTTAGAACTAAAATTGTAGGTTGCATGATCACTGGCAAGGCGACTTTCCTATGCCTGGTGAAGAGGGAGGGCACTGTGGTGAGTGTAGAAGACAGGGATGCAAGCCCAGGTGAAACCTTATGTACAGGTATTGCTGATATGTTGCATGGGCAGTGGTCAGTGATAATCTCCTTCGGTCATAAGTGGACAGCCATTATACATATACACATGAATGAACAAAAAAAGTACACTCTTATATA
>NC_068984.1:53336505-53339234 GCF_001194135.2 Octopus bimaculoides
TATATATATAGAGAGAGAGAGAGAGAGAGAGAGAGAAAGAGAGGGTAGGGGAGTGGTAACTGGGACAAAATGAGTAATATCTAATCTCTCCTTCTTTTGTCCCTATCTGTTTGAGATTATTACATTGCAAGTATTGCATTATCCATTTGTACTGTAGCATCATCTTTAGGAATAAAAATTGGTCAGCATAGTTGGGAGAGTTTGGAACGTAATTTTTTTTTTTTTAAATTTTTCCTCAACTTTGATCTGATTGTAATTGAGGTTGCTAATAATATTGGAATAATTATGATGTTTACCAATCAATATTTTTTCCTCTGTTGGATTCCAAGTCATTTCTTTTTCCACAGTAAATTCTAAATCGATAATTTTTGATTAAAAAAAAATGATGTCTAAATTGAGATAAAATGAATGATGACTAGTTTCAGTAATTTGTCCTCTTCCATTGCATGGTGCATAAATACACCTGGAAGGGAGCCACTCTAGGAGATCATGAAGAAGCCATAGAGAGTATTTTATGCTGAGGTTTTAGATTTAGTCAAGTTTCATTAATTTCATATCAAGTGCTTTTTTTCATGATCCTCTTTCATTTGACCTAGATATTTATATTTTTGTAGTATTTTTGGCCTTTCTGATGTCTAAGGATGGATATTGATGTGCATAAATCTGTTTTCAAATGTAATTCTGGAGAACCGAAGAGGCAAAATTACCTTATCTTGGCTTACTCATTTTGTCCCATCTAAATTTGTCTTTTACACGCTCAAAAAGAACGGTGACAGTTTTCTGAAATAATGTTCAGTTTATGTTATGATGTTTTTAATATATTTAGAGGAGGTCATATGCTTAGCTGGTGTGGATTTTGCAGGGTTGTGAAAATTTGTTAAAAAATATGTTGTCTCAAATCAAAAACGCAGTAAAAAGTCCTCATTTTGTCCTCTCCCTATAGTCATATTTGCACCTGTACAAATGAAGAATAATATAGAAACACTCACCTTCATTCGTTTTTTAATTGTTTCAATAAAATGTGATATTAACGTTTCTTATTCTACAGAAAAAATTTAAATGTTTATGTGAACTCTCATTCACTCCTCTTCCTTCCTCATGCAAAAAAAATACTGAAAAAGTTTGTTTTTTTATCAAGGGGAACAACTCTATATTGAATACAAAGTTTATATTAGTAGCTGTCATTAGTTGGGTATGAAATACCTTAAAGGAAATTATGTTTAATATTTTCATGAAGTGTACTAATCTCTATCCATTTATTTTCTTTTATATTATTAATAATTTCAATACCGCATTCAAAACTGATTGAGAATTTATCATTGATACAGATTCGAAATCGTTGAATTGATTGGAATCTGCATAGTATTCTCCTTTTTATATGCCTCCTTATTCTTTGGTGCTAAATCTTAAACCTAATAACAACCTTTGCCCTTATAACAGCTAGGTATACTTTGTGATATCTCATGTTAAATGTGTGCTTATCATCGGTTTCCTACTAGCACCTCTCTTTGGAATTCGCATCCGTTCAGCTTGGGTTGGTACTAAACTATGTGTAAAGCAGCCCTTTACGCCACTAGGACATTCGTGATCACAACCAAAGCTCATTCCTTGGGAATTAACAAAGGAACAAACAAACAAAACACCTCCAATTCAGTCGGAGACGATAACACTCTCAGTTCAGTAAACGAGAGGATATTAGAACTGTGCTACTTTGCTCGGCAACCCGCTCACCTTTCCATTGGTAGCCAGTGTATTCTTTCTGCATTGGAGGGTCATCAGAGTGATCCACTTAGTTCTGTAATGTTTGCACTGGGCGTCGGTAGTATTGCTAGTCTGACTTCAGACTTGGATTTGAACGTCTGGTATCTTGGTGATTCATATTTTCAGGATCCCCAGTTGGGCTCTCGCTACAATGAAATTGATAAAGGAACATGATCTCATTGGTCTTGATGTTAATGTTTCTAAATGTGAACTTTGGACATTCGTATTCAGAACATTACACTATCGTACGTCTATTCACAGAGTTCCTCCCTTTCATCATTGTCCCTCTACCATGGACGGGAGTATCTCTGAGCTCCGATCTTCGATCCTGCTTTCGAACTCATCTTTCTTGCATTTTTTTTTAAAGATGTTAAAGCCTAAACAATTACTCAAAAATAAATAAGACGGATGTACTGTGGTATCAACCGAACATCTGTTTTATTTATTTTTTAATATACTATAACTGATACATATTCATTGTACTAATAATAATTATAATCCTTTCTGCTATAGGCACGAGGTCTGAAACTGGATGAGGGGGCTAGTCTATTACGTCGAACCCAATGTTCAACAGGTGCTTATTTGGATCTTTATGATTTGATGGGCAACACTTGTTTTCTTAACGAAACACTTTCAAACTTGGGACACTGGTAGAATGTGTCATATAAAACAACTTCTTCTCTTAACCTTCTTAACAAAAAATTGTACATCGCAAGTTATTTCATGTTAAAGTTGTCGTATTTCTGTAATTTCAACCAATCACTGACGTCTATTCAGCTGAATACAGTTAGTGCTGTTCAGTGTCAAGTGTGTTATTCCCTGTTTAATTATATCATTATTCCCTAGTAAGGGTTTAGGGTTTTTAGGGTTAGGGTTCGGGTTTTAAAGTTAGGGTTAGTTTTAGGATTACGGTTAGGGTTATGATTATTTTTGCCATAACCTTAACTCTAACCCTATAACTCATAACC
>NC_068984.1:53339334-53346578 GCF_001194135.2 Octopus bimaculoides
AAACCCTAAAGCTAAAACCAGTACAAACGCACGAACGATGTCATAAATAACAGTGAGAAACGAAATATATACTGCTGATAGTTGTTGTTGACAACGGATAGTTTTTGTTGACAAACAACGGCACTAATTTTATTCAAGGGAAAAAATCCCGTAACACCGCTGTTCACATTCCACGGCGTAATTGTTTTCACCTCAATAGACGTCAGTGATTGGTTGAAATTACCGAAATACGACAATTTTTTACATGAAATAACTTCGAATACAAAATTTTTTTATCTGTTCTATAACACAAAATATACAAGTATTCGAAGTTTGAAAGTGTTTCGGTACCAAAAACACTACATAAAAAAATGTTGCCCGTCAAATCATAAGGATCCCTATACTCTGCCTTTTGTAACTAATAATATCCTGTTTTTGCTGTAATTTTCAGAATAATTTCCGTGATCGTTTTCGTTGAACTTATCTATGATGTGAACACATTCCTTATGAAATTTGCGGCAATGATATGTTTTGTTTATGTGTTTTGATCCATTATCACCATATTTATAACCTACTTTTCACTAAGAATTAATTCTTATTTAAAATCCCAATCAATAATTGCGATTTGGGTATATTCAGGTATTCCATAGTTACATAAATTTAATTATAGTCAATACAGAATTGTTTCCCTTGATACCAAATATAATACTTCAACATTTCGTATGTTTGAGATGAGTTACTGTTAATACTATTAAAATCCTCGGATTATTAACTTCACCTTCGAAGAAATTTTTTTTTGTATATCATGTTTTGATTTGTTTGATCTCCGATTGTCACCAAATGGAACTTTAAATATGAAAAAAAAAGTTTAATCTTGAAGCCGTTACTAATCTTATGAATTCTAGAAATTAAGTATATGCAACAATTCCCTGTAAATGATACTTATCACAGGATATTAGTTTCAGATTTTAGCACAAGGCCAGCAAGTTCGTGGAGATTACATCGACCTCAGTGTTCAACTGGCACTTATTTTATCAACCCCGAAAGGATGAAAGGTAAAGTCGACCTCGATGAAATTTGAACTGAGAACATAAAGACAAACGAAATGCCACTAAGCATTTTGCCCAGCGTGTGAACGATTCTGCTGGTTCGTCTCCGAACAGGATATTAAAATACATTGTATATTGATAATGATTGTTTTTTAAAAGTAAAATCATTGAAATAATATTAAGTCCTTTTTATAATGAATGCTCTCCCTCAGTTGTAGCCATCTTTTAAAGAAACATTTAAGTGTATGATTATCTTTATTTCATTTGGTAACTTGATCAGCACATAAAACACAGATATCCAAATTACCATTGGGTAAAGACTTAAATATTTTATTTCCAATCATGAATCAATTGTAGGTGATGTATAGAACATCTTTCCCTGACATTGTTCGGTCACTTGTCTGTTAGTTTTCTTATGAATGACATGAGTTGCACAAATAGCTACAGCTGGATTAATAAGATTCATGAAATGGGATAGGGGAGTTAATAAAATTTCTACATTATATGTTTGAACAAATTTGCCTTTGTGTCTGCTTTTTATGCTTAAGAACTTTATTTGAAGAAACAGATGAGGCATTTTTAGAATTCAGACTGCAAAATGTCAAATATCCGGTACTGGATTGAATACATACAAATAAAATAACAATGCCATGAATAAACCAGCAAAGGAGTCCCTGTGTAGTCGCTCAACATGCTGGAAATAGCAGCCAAGTCTTCTTCAACTTACACTCCTTTGTCTACAAAAAGAAAGGGCACAATGAATTGTGGATTGTGAAGTTTGGAATACTTTTTATCATAGGTTTGTTCTAACAGGGCTGACCTGGGGGCTAAACGAAATATCATTTGCTTAGTATTTGTTAATGAGAGGGCAAGTGGAAATACTCGTGGTCATTTTAAGTTCTCATAAAAATTTGTATTGAAACCATGCAGTAATTTGGTAATATATGACTGGAAGGGAAAAAAGATGTATTCTTGGTGAGGAAGGATCAGATAAACTGTTTTGTATGTTGCCTGGAAGATGAAATGGAATGAAAACAACAAGTGATTTCCAAGGGTGCAAAGGGTTAAGAAGTTATTTGTAATATTGATATGAGAGGCTGAAAGGACACCCAAAATAATGGTGAGTCAATAGTTGTATGATGTTTATGTATGTACAACATTTTAAATAAGAATAGTTTTTAAAGATAATCAGTTGATCTAGGCTGAAATATTTTTGGTGGGGACAACTTGTCAATCCATTGTAATTGTGCTTCTTGGTGTGTAATGTTTGTTGAATGAAACAAAATTTCCAATTCCTCATTATAAAATTTGTTTTAGTCTCACTTCTTGGGGGACTTGCAAGCCAAGTATGAAATGTTGCAGTTGCTTGTGGGTGATGCTGGTGTGTAAAAGCAAGTTGGGAGAGATGCAAAAAATAGATGTAGAGTGTAAATAGGTTGATGTATGAAAAATTAGAGAGATAACTGACCTTTGTAATACCATTCTAGAACTGAGTTGACTTCTCAGAAACTTTACTGTTTGATTTGTACTGGTTATGAGATACCATATTCTTAGGAAGCTAAATAGATTCAATGGAAACAACTTTTCTTTACCCAAATTTTACATGAACAAAAAAAAAAAAAAAATCCCATGGGTAATGTGGGACTGTAGACTTGAATGGAACTAAAAAGGGAAACAAAACTGTTAATCTGTACTTGTTTGCACCAGGTTAGAGATGTTAGGTGTGAGAGTGATAAGCTGATGATTGGCAGAGCCAGAGTGATTACCTTTCTTCAGAAATGAAGTATTGCAGTTGTATATTTTCAAACTTTGGAGTATTTAAAAGGAAAGGGATATTGAAGAATTTAATGAATTCATCCAGTTCAGAAGCACACCTTTCCAAAGTTATCCTTGGGATGATATGAGGAGATACTTTGGATGATGTGTCACTTTGCCTTTGGGAATTTATCCAACTTAACAACTGGATTATGATGAAGGGAAGAATGGAGAAAAGATATGAAGTCCAAGGAACAGTAGCATGAGAAATACAACAAGCAGCAAATGAAGTTTTGGTTGCAGATGATCTCAGTAAAAGAGCTTTCATTACTTAATGGCAGGTAAAAGGTGGTTAGCTGGTAGAATCATTATCACACGGGGCAAAATGCTTAGCAACATTTTGTCTGTCTTTATATTCTGAGTACAAATTCTGCCAAGATTGACTTTATCTTTCATTCTTTCTGGGTCGGTGAAATGAGTACCAGTTGAGCACTGGGGTTGATGTAATCGACTTACTCACTTCCCCAAAATTGCTGGTCTTGTGCCAAAATTTGAAACCAATACATGTTGGCTGGTAGCAGGATTATGGCAAGGGGCCAAAATGTTTGACTCAATTGAGAAAGATGAAAGCTTAGAAAACATGCATATAGAGAATTGTGTTTTGCTCTTAGGGGGCTTTTTGTATAAACTGCTATCTTGATAGTGTAGTTTTTATAATATTAAGAAGATAGTATTCCGCATTATTGCAGATAATATTCCAAAATTATTTGCTACTAATTTCCAATAGCCAGGTACACTGAAGAAGTGTAGAATATACTATTCTGCTCAGGAAGAAAGAAGTGGTCTAAGTAAACTTGATAATCTGTGAGCATGTAACCCAATTATTTACCTATTCAGTGAACCCACTTCTAGTTTTTACTACAATAAG
This sequence comes from Octopus bimaculoides, assembly GCF_001194135.2. Taxonomy (NCBI): domain Eukaryota; kingdom Metazoa; phylum Mollusca; class Cephalopoda; order Octopoda; family Octopodidae; genus Octopus; species Octopus bimaculoides. The sequence goes on from NC_068984.1 coordinate 53,343,046, forward strand.
GAGATTTAACAGACTTGAAGAATTAGCAAATACTTTGTGAGATATTTTAACATAGAGGTGATTCTATAGGAACAATATTTAAATAGAATTATTAAAGAAGTGAAAAATCCAGGAAGAATGGTCAATACTAAAATCATTAAAAAAATGATTTGAGAAAGAGAGAGAGAGGGAGAGAGAATGGGAGTTATGGTGAATGTTATCAATGTAGCATAAGACTTGGTCAGATAACAACTGGTGATCCTGTCAGTTGCTGGGGCAATGAAGGTAGCAGATAATTTTGAAGACTTTTGTAAGACAAAAGTTTTGTTTATCATGGAAATCTAAGGTGGAAGAATAGGTAGCTGTGATGAAAAAATATTGGGGAATTAAAAAAAAATATTACACAGGTTGGGAAAAGAGAATGAAAGATATATATCTTACATGGGATAAAGATGTAATGACGAAATTTAATGAGAAGATGCATCAGAGAAATGATGAAGAACATTAATTATTGTGGTCATTTATTTAGATTGATTATAATATTAGTTGTTACAATATATAAGAAATATACAACTTCATTGAGTTGTTTGTGTGTACACAGCACTTTTGCAGATCTCCAGTCCAGTCTGTATGATAGTAGTTTCATCTCTGTGACTGCTAAGGAGAAAGACAGAATAAAAGGAATGTATGCAGATAAATAGAATAACAGTTGTGTTCTCACACTCACGACAGGACATATCTGAGGTGAGGAAGATAGCCACGCTTATTGGTAGGCACTGAATTACCAAAATAGAGTGACTGATGTTTGCTTGTGTATTTGTAATTTTGCCAGTTTAATTAGATCAGTTGAGAACAATAGGATTCTTCACTATATCAGTTTTGACCTGTGAATGCCTCGAAAAAGCTCTAAGAGGTCAGTTCATTCTCTTAATGCAGAAAAGCAAAACAATAGCCTGATGGCTTCTTTTACTTGTTTCAGTCATTAGACTGCAGCTGGGGCACTGCCTTGAAGATTTTTAGTCAAATGAAATGAACCCAGTGCTTTTTGTTTTTTGAAGTCTGGTACTTATTCTATCAGTCTCTTTTGCCAAAGGTGTTAAATTACAGGGATGTAAACAAACCAGCACCAGTTTTCAAGCAGTGGTGGGGAACAAACACAGACACACACACATATACAACAGGCTTTCTTCCATTTCCATCGACCAAATCCACTCACTTTGATTGACCTGAGGCTATAGTAGAAGACACTTGCCTGAGATGCCATGCAGTGGGACTGAACCCAGAACCACGTGGTTAGGAAGCAAACTTCTTACCATACAGCCACGCCTATTCAACAATGTAGAAAAATGTGGATTCCATTTTGAATCCTAGCTTAGGTATTCTGTAGCTGTTCGTTATAAGGACATGAGCTTTGGGAATAGAAGATAGAATAGATATTAATATAAGTGAGGGAGAAGTATCATAATAGTTGGTGTTATGGCAAATGTTAATATAATGAGGAAAGAGTGTCCTAGAGATTTGAGGTGAATGTAGATGCTAGTGTAACTGAGGGAGAAGTGACCACTGTATATGGGTGATATTAGTATATTAGGATATAACAGTGATATTAGAGAGTGGAGGAGTGCCCAAGAGATTTAGGATGAATGTAGATATTAGTGCAGAGAGTGGAAGAGTGTTTTATAGATATTTTTAAAAAATTGTTATTCTGCTTAAAAGAAATAAAACTTAAGGAATACAACTGTTCCCAACATTTCTCTGTGGAGAAATCAATACTGGAGTTATACAATAATTATAAGGATTCATTTAGACATTTTAACTACATTTATTCAACTTCTAAACTTGAACTTTGGAAAGAAAACTTGAGAATGACTGATGATGAAACTGATTAAATATAGAGTAGATGTAATTATTGGTTTAATATTTTGGCACAAGACCAGGAATTACAGGGGAGAAGGCAAGCCAATTACACTGACCCTGGTGCTCAACTGATACATATTTCATCAACCCCGAAAGGATGAAAGGCAAAGTTGACCTTTGTGAAATTAGTACTTAGAACATGAAGATGAATGGAATGCCACTAAGCATTTTGCCTGGTATGCTAATGATTCTGCAAGCTTGCTGCTTTCAAGAGTGTAAATATTGGTTTCAAATTTTGGTACAAATCCAACAATTTCAGGGAGGGGTAAATTGATTACCTCAGTATTCAACTGGTACTTATTTTGTCAACCCTGAAGTAGATGTGTTTCATCACAAAAAAATTAGTCCTAAAAATTATAAACTCATTAAGAACCTATTCCAGACCTTTAGTTGTTTAGTCATGTTTCAAATTCTTGAAAGTGCTAGGGGATGAAAACATATACAATGTAGATATTCAGTTGGGATGTTGCTTGTGAAAGAATAAAGTTTAGCTTATATTTAGTTAGCAATCTTGCTTAATGAATTTGTTTCCCAAATGACTTCCAGTACAAACTGAAAGCAGTATAACATATTAAACCAATATGAACTAAGAGAAATACATTAACATGTTACAGAAAAAAATTCTCGATTAACTTCAGTATGCCATCTCACAAGCTGCAAAAAAAAAAAAAACTTTCCAAACTAGCAGACAAAAGTGATATGACACTATATTCAAATAAGTTTTAGTCGTCACTATTTTTGTTTCCTTTTTAAATCTAAGTCATGTTATTGATATATTTCATATTTACTTACAACCAACAAATACTGTAATATCTAAGGGACAGTTATAGATTTCTCATTGTGGATTCTATAACCGTCTCAAAAGTGGCTGTGTGGTAAGAAGCTTGCTTCCCATGCATGTGTTGATTTTTGACGAGTCGGACGGAATTTTTTGTGCTGTTTGACAGCGGGTGTTATACAGGTAGAGATAATGTATTCAGACCTTAGCGAGTATGAGCTGTCCTCAGCAGAAGAGGAGCTCATTAAGGTGTAAATAGAATGGCCGAGCATTTGGAAAGAATAAAGAGTTTTGCAGAGGTGAAGAAAAGGGAAGTGGACCTAGCCGGACTGAAGAAGCTGAGTAAGATGACACAGAAGGTGGATGGTGACGTAAAGTTATTCCCCCGAAAAGGGTCATGGAAAATATGGAAAAGAAGACCATTACCTACAAGGTGTACTCAGTGGAGAGTAGGAAGGCAGAGCGGATGGAGATGGGAAAAATAGAAAAAGCATTGAAGGGGCTTTCGAAGAAAGTGACATACATAGCAAAAGGAAATGGATATGGGACGGTGGTTGTCCAGTTTAGGACAGCAGAGGAGTTAAAGAGGCTGGCGAGTGCAACTGTAAAAACTGAGGAAGTGGTACTTCTACCCACGTACTTTGGAAGAAAGACTTCTAAGGTGAGGGTAGAAGGAATTCCACTCGATATATAAGTGGTTTGGGTTGCGGCAGCCGTCCTCGTTGGAAATGAGGAGGAGGTGGCTGTCCTCCAGGCCATAGAAACGAAGGATGGAGGATGGAGAGGAAAAACACTGGACCTCATTATACAGGCAGAGGAAAGGCAATTGGAGAGTTTGGTGGAGACGGTGATGTTTGGA
>NC_068984.1:53348049-53353867 GCF_001194135.2 Octopus bimaculoides
TAAGCGTGTGTAAAGCTGTACAATTTCGAAGCGAGTAATTGTGTGTTTGCAATAATCTAAATAGAATAAAAAAGGGTAATCTTCAAGTTTAGGGGGATAAAAAAAGTAAATAAAAATATTCAAGGGAAGTAACTGAATGTCTTACCAGTATTCTCCGTACATCTCTGTTTATAAATAAATCACACACGTGATTTGATTGACGTTAGGGTTAGGGTGTGATTTATTTATAAACAGCTAGAAGAAAACGGATAATACTGGTAAGTCGTTCAGTTATTTCCCTTGAATATTTTTATTTATTTTTTTTATCCCCTAAACTTGAAGATTACCTAAAAAAGAATTAAGTTATGCGATGAGAATATATAAAAATTTCGAGGAGAAAACTTTTTTTGAAAGCCTTATCTTTTTCTATTTATATATTGTTGTAAAGGAAAGCAAAGTGCCATGGTGTAGACCAATTAAAATTAATTTTTGTGAAAGCTGACCTGATTTTTTCCAAAACTGAAGTTAAGGTTATTTAGAAACATTTAATCTACGTAGATGTTTTCCCCAAATTAAGGTCCCTTCATTTTCATTTCACCTATGTTAGTGATGGTCCTTCCGTGCCCATCCATTAAGACAAACATCATACAAACTAATTCGTAATGTTTCGGCTTTACAATAAGATCTAAATAAGAATACAGGAGTTTATAAAAACTGTTTTATTTTATGCATGAAATGTATAAAATAAAATAGAAAGAGGAAAATAGAATCAGTTTCCTGGTATTTTTACTAATATTCAACAAATTAAGCGACGAGCAACAATTTATACATGTCCTAATAATTTTTTCTGAAAACTTTTTGTTGTAAGTAAAGCAAAGCAAAGCGAAATAATATAGATACAAAATATGCCCACGTGTTGCACGATTACATAAACGCAAACAATGTATATATCAGTTTTGCATAATGATAAGAAATTTCCAAAAATTTAGAATTGGAAGATTGATCTAAATGTTTTCTACACCATCAGCAGCAGCAACCGTTTACCCAAGACAGACAGTGGCGTCACCTAGCAGACGTTATTTCAACACAAGGTGAATCCTGAAGGACGTCCGTTCAACCTGCGACTTGCACTGTTGTAGTAGGCAACCAGACACGCTCCTACACACACATAACCATCAGACCTTCTGTTTAGTAACTACATTTTTTCCAACCATGGCTGATGAAAATCCTGCAGAAGAAGTGGTCGAAACTCAAAAGTTAAAACCATGTTGTGCTTGTCCTGAAACAAAAAAAGTCCGCGATGCATGGTATGTTGTTATTTAAATTGTGTGGATAACTAATATTCTTTTTGACATAAAAAAAAAATCATTAACTTTCCTTAAGTGTTTTGTTATACATGTGGTTTTGTTTTTTTTGGTATATACCGGTTATTTATATAGTTTTAAATCATATTTTGAATGTTAATTACCATTACGTAAAATGCAATATTCCTTTTAAATATAAACTGCTGCCGAATAACTAAACACGTTGTATTCTGCACCGCTGTTTCGATCAAAGTGTTAATTAAAACCTCTGTCTGCTAGTAATATTCTCACAATAAGAAAAAGAATACTTTTTCTTCCTTTCTGAAATCGGTTTTTAACGAACTGGATATTTAAAAAATGTGACACTCTTAATTTGTTTATTTTATGTAGTCAGCGTGTTATTTAACTTTCGTAATTTTATCTAAGCATGTACTTTCATGTTTAACGCAAGTTTCACTATCTCACAAATTATTTCACGTTTCTGTTCTAACTAGCGACTTTTGTAAGCCTTCAGGTCGCATTCCATTTATTTATATTTTTTTATATATTTACTCGCTATCTTAGGACGGCATGATTCCTGCAACTAAGCATTAGCATTAATATGGTTAAGATTTGAGGTCACATGTACTATAACTATAAAGTACATGTGCAGTAATATGGCTGAGGTGAAAATATCTCTAAAGTGTGTCTGCATATTAAATACAAATACTGTAGGGCCTCACGTATATAATATAGAATGTTGAAAAGCTTCGATTAAGTGAAATTATCCAAGTAATTAGTAAACAAAAAAAAACCCAACTTGTTTTTGTTTTTAATCTTGACAATAAACATGAAAGATAACTCTAATAAGATCAGTTATTCGATACTAACATGTTCCGGTCTTATTAGATCTCCTTAGTGAAGCATATTCTTCTCAATGAGTAGTGATAGTGATAATATCAACAAGTTGGCCATGAAAAATACGTCTGTGTATATATATATATATATATAATATAATATAGGATAAATTCTTTATAAGAATTTATCAAGTAGTCAGCGTGAAAAAACCCCATAAGGAAAAAAAACTCATCGTTTTTTTTCCCATAAATATATATAATTTATATAAGGGCATTCACGGTGGTGCACCAGCATGACCGCAGCCACTTGGCTGAAACACATAAATAAATAAATATAGTAATATAGGCATTACTATATAGTTAATGCCCTTATATAAATTATATATATATGAAATTTAAATATATATAATTGAAATCAATACAAATGAAATGTAAAAATATTTAAGATGTAGTTTTAACTTTTGTTACCATATTCCTATTGAAATACACTGCTTTTGTTTCAATTACTTTTAAAAATAAAGAAGAATTTATTAAAATGACTTTGCAGTTATTAAGTTGGTGTTAGGAACTTATATTAACATATAATGTTAATGGAAGGTTTCAATTTAGGTAATTTTAAAACTTGCAATTTCTATGATAGAACCTAGGGGTGTCTGATGCAATTTGGTATTAAAAGGGTTAAAATGATTTCTCTTAAACTTTGATCTGCTAATTGGTTAGAAGTTCTGTCAACAAATGTATTTTGGTGCTGGTTTCTAAATCTCTTTCACCACCTCCTTTATTCCTCAGTTGTCTCAATTGCTCTTGTGAAGGATACAAAGGACTTGGGAGTTACAATTGATGGCAATTTCAAATTTACTAAGCATACTTCTAACATTGTTAATGAAGCATGTAATTGTATATATATTATTTTTAACTTCAATTTTTCAGTCATGCAAATAAAATATGAATTATATTCCTTTTTACTTTCTTTGTTTGTATTTTCTGGCCTCCATAATTAATTGGTAAAATAGATGTATATGAAAGGCTCTGAAAACATTTTACTAAATGCCTTCCTAGTTTTGAAAATATCATTTACAAGCAATGCTTAGAAAAAAATTAAACCTGTTCTTATTGGAATCGGCATGCATCATGAATGACTTATGGTTTGCACACAGAATGTTGTATAACAAAGTCTAATTTTTTTATTTCCGACTACTATTCTTTGTGAAATAAAATGTTCACAAACATGGACTAGTACCTCCATTCACATACACCAATCCTTGTCTTCTTTAGTTTACCAGTCATGTCCGAGAAATATGTAAATATTCACTTTGATAATAATGATAATTGACAATTCAAAGATTTGTTGAGGTCATTAAGTCTCAATATGTAAAAGCATTTTATTAACTTAAGGTCATTATAAAAATGTTTGTTGAAATAGGCAAAAATTGGTTTATAAATTTGTGCCTATTACACTAATTTTATCAGTCTGCTATTTTATTTACTTTTGTAATTTTTTTTTTTCACAATTTTGATATCCTGGTAATTTTATTATTTTGATTGAAATTTGTTTTTTGGTGGTGTTATTAGAATCCATTAATTGGGCTTTGCTTATTACTTCTCAGACTAAAAGGGAATAATCTAATTTACTATTACGATATTTTAAGTAATTTATTTATCATTGTATGGTGAGGGTGAGTGTAAACTGTTTATCCATCAACTCTATTCTTAAATTATGCTATGTAGTATTTAGTTTGAAATTACTAAATCAACACAAACCTTACAAATAAGATTTGTTGGATAAGACATTTGATATTGTTATGAATTTCTTGTGTTTTTGTAATACATCTCAATGCTTTTCACAGATCAGAGAAAATTTCACTTTCAATATACCACTGGCTTATCTCTTATCTGCAGAGTTTAAGAGGATCAATAATTCCTGTTTTCCTCTAGTAAGCTGGTCAGTTATATTTTCAAACTATCCACAGGCTAGCATTTGCACTTTAGAAAAGAAAAATCTCTATAAACAACTATTGTTGCTCAATAACTTTAATTGCATTATCTACATTATATATGATCACTTAAGCTTCATTATCTGTTAAATGGTTATTTGTTTTGCCTGCACCAGTTTCAGATCAGCTTTAACTATTTTATTATCAGCCTACCAAGCATTATTCTGCTTTATATCTTATTGCCACTAATTTGGGATATGTTTGTCAGTAACTCCCAACTTTATTCTCAAGTTGTCTCTGCATTAATAGTTTATAGCTCGCTCTTTATTAATGCTTCATCTTTTGTGTCTTTGAATATGCTGTACACTATGGTAAGGAACAACTGAGTAGCTGTATAAATAATCTATACATAAATCTCTTAAAGTTCTTCGTATTTAATATTTATCTTGTCTTGACATTTCCAGTATTTTATCAAGAAATTTATTCTCATTATTTACAATGTTAATTTTATTACATTTTTTTTTATTATTTATCTTTAATAAGTTGAAAATAAACCATTTTTACTTCAGTTCTCAGAGTACAAATATTCTCTTTTAATTTTTATAACACTTTAAAACAAAAAAATTTGTGAGTTTTATCAAAAATACTCATTTTAAATAAATTTCAAATGGATATTACTGTATTTGCTTTTCACTCTCTCCATATTGTTTTAATGTTCTTTTTTTACTATGTTGGCATGGGTTGTCAGAGTCAGCAATACAGCATCATCTTTGAATGCATCTTGGTCTTCTTTCATTATCTCATGACACTTTTTCACTTAACATGCATTAGTTGTTAGTATTATGTACTTTTTAACAGTGTAGTCATCTCTCAAGAATATATTTCTCTATTGCACTTTGTGTTTCCTTTAAATCCAATGGACTGATCCATTCATTGCCTTACTGCATCACATTTCATGGATATGCTTCCTTCTTATATTCTGGCTTTGACACAATTGTTTCTTGAACTCCATGCTTCCACCAGCTCTACACCCAGTATTAATAAGGTCACCTAGGTAATGAAACTTATCTTTTAACAGTTTGACCTTCATTTCACTCATTACTTACATGCTGCTAAACTCTTCTGGTGATTCTGAGCCTTGATTATTTTATCGGATCACAGCATATTCTTTTCATGTAATATTTTTTATATTGTTAGAACTTGACAGATCAAGTTACTAACTAGTACTACTTTAGTCCTTGCTATATATCTGTTAAGCTTTTTTTAACACAATACACTCTTTGAAATGATTCTGCATTGTGAATCTGATGTCATACAGAAGTTTCTCTGTATATCTTGTCATGTGTGTTATGCACTAGAATGAAGAGCAAAAGACTAAGCATAGATAGAGTTTTAGGCAGCAGCTTGTAAACTATATTTATCATTTGAGTGCATTCATAAAGCTGATCTTAAATTTTGCATCTTCACACATAACCTGAAGTGCTCTTTCTCTGTCTCTCTCTCTCTCTTGTGTATATACTCACAAACACCTGTTCAGCTACACCTGGCATTCCCATTACCTATGTGTCTGTTGAGTGTGTCTTTATCAGAGGACTTATGTAGGTTGGCAAATGCCTCAGTTGGCTACATTTTTGCAATTACCTCTATGGAAATTTAGATTTTGTATCCTATGTACTGCTGTAAGAACAAAAAGACAATACTGCAACCATCTCTCTCTCTCTCTCTCTCTCTCTCTCTCTCTCTCTCTCTCTCTCTCTCTCTCTCT
>NC_068984.1:53354052-53359341 GCF_001194135.2 Octopus bimaculoides
TCTCTCTCTCTCTCTCTTTCTCTCTCTCTCTCTCTCTCTCTCTCTCTATTTACCTTCTGTGTGTCTCTGTCTAGCTATCCACCTCTGTTTGTCTGGCCATTTATCTTTTGTGTACTTCTCTCTCTCTGTACCTCTCTCTCTCTCTTTCCCCCCTCTCTCTCTCTTCCCCTTCTCTCTCTTCCTCCTCTCTGTCTATCTATCCTCCTCTGTCTTGCTGTTTACCTTCTGTGTATCTCTCCGTCTACCTTCCCCTGTATGTCTGTCTCTCTACTCACCTCCATTTTTTCTTCTCTCTCTTTTTTCTATTATTATCTAGAGTGGAGATGAGGGAAAATAGTGAGGAACATGAAAAATATATCTTAAAAAAAGTTCTTTAAGCTGAACAAATTTCACAAACGTGAGGTTGTTATAGTAGCAGTCTTTCTTTACCTTCCACTTATTCTAACATTCTGAAGTAGGGCATTGTTACTGTCTTATAAACTTCAAACAAGTTTAATCTTTTTTCTGCTTTTGGCTGTCTTTTTGTCACACTTTCTGCCTGACTGCAGTCAATTTAGTTTACTATTGCACTCTGTGGTTTTAGTTGCCTAATAATTGGCTTACAATTATCATCAATCTTCAATGAAACATTTATTCATATTAAAAGTTTCCATTTGTGATCTTAATATTCTTTTTATAAAAAATCTTTTATTGAGCATGAATTTTATAATTCTTGTTGCTGTTATTTAGTTCCAGGCTGGCCTGATTGAGCAAATCTCTGATCAAAAGTATTCCATTTGTCACTTATTTTCTTTACTTGGTATATTGTCGCCTAAACTGTATTGCTCAATGTGTGCTTCCCTTTTCTTAAGACAATAGAGTATGACTTGAAAATTTGATTGCTATTTCTAGCAGTTTCAGCTGTGTATTGGCTTAATGTATCAAGCTTAGACATGTTCACAGATGAAACTTGCCAGAATATTTTCTGGTGTTTTTTCTTTCATTGTAATAGGCCATTGGGCTGTTCCTTTTGGGGTAACTGAAAGCCAATTTAAATTTGCTTTTCTTAAGTATACAAAATTATGTCTATGATGGGGCTTGATTTTGATTTATACTTCAGGACACATCATCATCATCATCATCATCATCGTTTAACGTCCGCTTTCCATGCTAGCATGGGTTGGACGATTTGACTGAGGACTGGTGAAACCGGATGGCAGCACCAGGCTCCAGTCCGATTTGGCAGAGTTTCTACAGCTGGATGCCCTTCCTAACGCCAACCACTCAGAGAGTGTAGTGGGTGCTTTTACGTGTCACCCGCACGTAACAATTCAGTAACTCTATTTCATGACAAAATGGCTACTCATTATTAATAGCTGTTGATTCCGTATAGTGTGCAATTTGTAATGTGGTTGATTGGCAAGCAAGTTCCATCAATGGGCCGGTTGATGTTTTATGAGTGCATGCTTGTGCATATCATTAAGAAGTTCTCTGTAGTCATGTGGCTCCAGTTTCAATCCTATTAATATTTGCATTTTAAGCATAGCCTTCAGTTGATCTAAGCCGTATCAGTGAAATTGGGTAGACATAGCTTGCAGAACACCATCCAATGGCCTGTACCTGCTCTTAGATGATGTTCAAAATTCATTACCTATTTTAATGCCATCTTAGAACCTTTATGTGCCTTTAAGGTAGCTAAATCAAGACATAACATACTATGGAACCTGGTGCCACCCCTGGCCTTAGCAGAACCTGTCAAGCTGTCCAAACCATGCCAGCATGGAAAATGGATGCTAAATGATGATGATGATATATTTATATATGAGAGAGAGAGGTTGGGCAGATCTTTTCTAGACTACTGTCTTGCTGCTTGTTGTAGTCTTTAATCATCTCCTTTGGTGGTTCAGCCTGCTAATGTGGTGTAATTTACTAGGGTTTATCTATTTGGATTGATTCAGCTTGATATTAAAGAGTACCTCAAAGTGTAAATCACAGATATTTGCTCTTATATTTTAAGCTCGTATCTGAATTGGCAGAACTAGCCAACCCCTGTTTGCATTGAGAAAAAAAATTTAAGAAAATTGTTTGGAAGTAAGATTCTATGATTCTGCTATTGGATGCTCAAATCTAATGACATAGAGATGAACAAAAGCAATTCTTTTTTATTTAGCTATTACCATCCTTTTGAACAAGTGTCATTCAAGGAGTTTAAGTTTATTCGTAGCCACTTGATCAATTAGAAATAGCAATCAAATGCCCCACATCACACCCTTACCCTATTGTCTTTGAAAGAAAGGATGTATAAGATAATGTCAAGAAAGTATAGATAGAATGGTAAAATTGGTATGCCTAAAGTCATAGATGTGCTCATCTGGCTGACCTGTCAATATTGTGAAGAATTAGATGCCAACCCATCTAACCTGGAATCATGTTTCCCATGATTCCAAGTCTTTCAACAGTAAAGACTGTGTGAGGCCTGTTGAGTGTCTTTGGTGATCTAGCTATGGTATATGTACAATAAATGTAAGAATGTGCTTAACATCATTGTAAGGTGGAATGGAACATTAAAGAAATGACTGAAGAAAAATGTCTGGGGATGTCTGCTGCATGAATTTTTGTTAATAAATGGATCCTAGCATAGTTGTAGTAAGCCAAAAAAGTTTTAAATTGCACTCTTAGTGATGAGAACAATCAATTGTTACTACATTTCTGTTAAAATAACTGCCTTTATTTAATTTAATTTTGGAAGTAATGAAGAATTTAGTATAAAAAACATTTGTAACTTTTAAGCTAGTATTTTAAACATAAATTAACATTAAATTTTGATGGAAGGTTTTAATTTAAATCACTTTAACCCTTTAGCTATCAGATTACTCTGTCAAATGTTCTGCATACTTATTCACATTGTTTTGAATTAATCATGCATTGTCATAGATTCGAGATTTTAATGGTGTGGTTGTTTATTTTTAGAATGACATTGTTTGGTAGGTATGAGAGACTGGATCTGGTCAGTTTGAACAAAAAACAAAGAACCAGGGATGGTCTCAGACTGTATCAAATAAGTTAAATGACTAATTCTGATAGAAAGGCAGAAGAAATAACCCCAAGATTCTAATTAATTTAATATAGAATGCAATGGGGATTGAGTCTGTCTTTAGCAGTAAAGTAACAATGATGGACAGGTTTCAGTTTTTTTGAATCTTTTTAATAAAGCAGGTGGAGAGCTGGCAGGATCGTTAGCATGCTGGGCGAAATGCTTAGCGGTATTCCGTCTGTCTTATGTTCTGAGTTGAAATTCCGCCGAGGTTGACTTTGCATTTCATCCTTTTGGGGTCGATAAAGTAAGTACCAGTTGCGTACTGGGGTTGATCTAATCGATTGGCCCCTTCCCCAAAAATTTCAGGTCTTGTGCCTAGAGTAGAAAAGAAAAGGAATCTCTTTAATAAAGCATGAGTCTAAAATATGTTTGCAGTTGTGACTGGACTGCTAAAGAGCAGACTCACCAGTCACTGCATTTCCTATTTAATTAAATTTTGTGGTTAACTTCCTAGTTTCTTTTACTAGAATTAGTCATTTACAAAATGATTATTTACATCATTAAGAGTGTAATGTTAATTAAACTCTCTTGGTTTATTACATCAAATACACTAGCACCTACTTTATAGTAAAGTGAAGCATTGTTATATAAGATAAACATAATACAATATATTCTGTTTATAAATAGTGATGGAAATGTGAGAAAGACATAAATCTCTTAGTAGTACAGTGTACGATGCTGTGACATAAGGGTTTTGTAAGTTGGTGTTTGAAGGTTAGTGTAGATATGAAGGTTAATAAGCAATTAATCTACCAGTGATTGTAAACATAATGTATTTTCACTAGTTTTATAACTAAAAACTCTTCTCAGCAGTACTCACTTAAAAAAAAAAAAGACTACATAATTATTTATTTATTAACTGCATTCACTATTTGAATTTTGGATATCTTTTTGTTAAATAATCTTCATTTATTGAATGAATAACATCATTAACACATGAACCGGAACAAAGAGAATGACTGATTATCATAATCTTAAAAAGATGAGATCATTCTCCTGTTAATAAAGACTGATAATGATTGATTATTGTGTAAATTTTCTTTTCTCTGTATTTTTTGTTACTTTTTTCCCCCTTCATATTTATGTAACATTTTTCTTTTTATAATTGTTTTATTGATTTTAACATAGCAGTGAGATAAACTCAGTGTCAGTTTTTATTTTATTCAGTTTGGTAGGAAATGTTTGTCTTATCATTTTCCAAATCCCCACTGTTTTCTAATGCTTAAAGTACATGGTACAGTTAATGTAGTTAACTATGGCAGATGTGAAATATATCCTGTCTACCAAGTATAATTATGTACTCTCTCTCTATCTCTCTTCCTCAGAAAGAAAGAAGAAATTCATAATATAACTATCCCATACTCATGAACATTCTAGATCAGATTGTGTTTTTTTTTTAAAGAATGTTTGGAGAAATTTATTATTCATGTTGAGTTTTTTAATCTTGAGTTTCCTTCTGTTACAGACGTTGTGTGTGATGCAAATTTCTTTTCATAATCTACTTTTAGATTCTCTTAAGAGTAGGGAGTAACTATAAATGTGCTACACATTCAAGTAGAAATTATTATCATTACTAGTAGTAGTAGGGCAGTGAGCTCACATAATTGTTAGTATGTTGGACAAATTGCTTGGCAGCATTTTGTTTCTTTACATTCTGAGTTCAAATTCTGCCAAGGTCATCCTTTTTGGGTTAGTGAACTAAGTACCACTTGCACACTGGGGTCAATCTAATTGAATAACCCCCTCCTTGAAAATCGGTGGCCTTTTCCTTACAGTAGAAAGGATTATTATTATTATTATTAGTAGTAGTAGTAGTAGTAGTAGTAGTAGTAAAGGCAGTGAGCTGACAGAATTGTTAGCACACCAGTCAAAATGTTTAACAACATTTCATCTGTCTTTATGTTCTGCTGAGGTCGACTTTGCCTTTCATCCTTTCAGGGTTGATGAAATAAGTACCAGTTGAACTGTGGGACAATGTAATCAATTTACCCCCACCCCCGCCGAAACTGCTGGCCTTCTGCCAAAATTTGAAACCGATATTAGTATTTGGAAAGTTCAGTAGTTATTTAGAGATGATATTCAATTTTTTAAAGATAAGACTGAATAAATATTTCTTTCTAATTCCAGCATTGTAGAAAAGGGTGAAGAACATTGTGGTGATCTAATACAAGCACACAAAGATTGTATGAAGAAGATGGGCTTTGACATTTGAC
>NC_068984.1:53361509-53385820 GCF_001194135.2 Octopus bimaculoides
ATATGTATGTATGTGTATATATATATATGTATGTATGTGTATATATATATATGTATGTATGTGTATATATATATATGTATGTATGTGTATATATATATGTATGTATGTGTGTATATGTATGTATATATATGTGTGTGTATATGTATGTATGTATATATATACATATATATATACATGTGTATATGTGTGTGTGTGTAATTTTTTAAAAGCATACTGTCAGTAGCCTTAGAGACATTTTCTCAGTACCCTAAATGCTGCTGCTGTAATCGCTCTTTCTCCTTCTGTCTATAACTGCTTGTCTCCCCTTAAGTTCAGCTGTACTTTTGCTTTTACACATCTTGATTTTCAGTTCGCTTCACAGTCTATTAATGTCTGTGACCTTGTTAGAAAACATCTCACATAGTGAGAGTGTGCCATTACTTGAGTTAGCTGTTCTCTCTTCACTACTTCCTCCCTCCCTCCCCCCTCTCTCTCTCCCACATCCCTTTTACCATTTATTAGATTTTGGCAAGGTTATTGTTCTGTATATATAATTTTAAAGAAAAAAAAAATTGAAGAGAGAAAAATATCTTTGATATTCATGTAGAAGTCTTTTATCTAAATAATTATTTTTAGTTGCACCTCGTTAGTTTCTTCTGAATATATTATATGTATGATTCCTTCATACATCACTACTCTACTTGCTCTGCTACTATAATCTCATATTTGTTTTTGTAACAGTTCCACATCACTAATTTTCTCACTCCAAGCTGTTTCTGTTTTTCTTTTTTCTCCTTTTGTTTAGTATAAATCATTGTACCTTTTAAACACACCTGGTATTGAGGTTATATTAAGCTACAAACATTTATCATTGAGTTCACATTATTTTTTGAAAATGTGACTTATTGCCTTGTAACCCTGTTGTAGTAGTACATAAAGTAATTTTCTCTCTGATAATGTTATGTAACAATTTTTGCTTGTTAATGTACAGGCTCTAATGAATTAGATACAGGCTTTAACATATTAGACAAAAATCTGTATTATTGTGACCTCGTCAATGAAGCATAGTCTTGCTTGAACAAGAGCTACATATCTTAATGTAATAGTGATGAAAAATATGAAAATATTTCACTTTTTTATTTTTTATATACACATCTTATTACCATATTAACTAATAAATATATGTAACCTTATAGGTTACATATATTTATTAGTTCTCAAATAAATAAAAATATTTTAATTTTAATATTCATATTAACTAATATTAACCTATGATATTTATTAGCTTTCTAATAAATATGAATGTGTGTGTGTATATATATATATATGTATGTATATATATTGCTATCCACATTTTATAGGTTAGCCAGCCAGCAAGCACAATATACTTTGAAGACTTGCAGTTTTGTTTTCTTGCAACTCTATTGTATTAGCTCTGCTAGACATGTGTTGTTTGACACACTCCTTATTTCAGTCTATCTGATAAAAGAAATGTTATAACTCCCCCCCCCCCCACACACACACAGAGGCTTCTTTTAGTTTCCATCTACCAAATCCAAGCACAAGGTATTGGTGCTCCTAGGGGTATAATAGAAGACACTTACCCATTGTGTCATGCAGTGGGAGTTATAAGATTTCTTTTATCAGATAGACTGAAGTAAGGAGTGTCAAACAACATGTCTAGCAGAGCTAATACACAGAAAACACTGCTACCCAACAGTATAAATACAATAGAGTTGCAAGTCTTCAAAGCATATTGTGCTTGCTGGCTGGCTAATATATATATATATATATGTGTGTGTGTGTGTGTGTGTATACACTCACACACACACATTTGTATTTATTAGAAAACTAATAAATATCATAGGTTAATATTAGTTAATATGAATATTAAAATAAAAATATTTTTATTTATTTGTGAACTAATAAATATATGTAACCTATAAGGTTACATATATTTACACACACACACATACATACTACATAGGTGAGTATTTGTGTTTGTCCTCTACTTGATAACTGGTGTTGATTTGCTTTCATCCCCATAACAACAGTTTTGCGACTGATAGGATGAGAATACAAAACACTGGGGTGCCCAACATGTCTGCAGTCCCATGACTGAAACCGAAGAGAAAAAAAGCTGCTACTTGAAAAACTCTAAATATCTAACATTTATTTAGTAATAATTCCATCATTACCTTAGTAGGTATAATGAAGGCTGTGCTTCATTGATGAGTTTACAATGATACAGAAACCTGTTTGAAATTGTTTCCAGTTAGCTTTTTAATCTCTCTGTATTAAATATTTTAAATCAACAATATATGCCTGTCATTGACTGGATATAAAACAGTAAAAACCTTCATTTAATTCTTTACACACACACAAGGGCAGTTCTGTGGGAAGGAAACATTTAACCGGATTAATACTGGTAAACTATTGGTATTTGTTCTCCAGAATGTCTGGTAAATTAACTCTCGTAGGATTTGAACTTGGAATGAAGAGAGACCCTTATGTTCAGTGTTCTGTCAACTACTCATTTAATATCAGTACATTTATTTGAAGTTTATTTCATATGAATTGACTGCTAAAAAGTTTTTTTTTTTTATGTAAAACAATTTTTAGATTAGATAGTATAAATCACCTGTCTGAGATAGAAAAGAGAAACAAGCCTACATGTGGTACTCAAACCATGTATGTATCATTCCCTAATATTTGGAGTTAAACTTATGGTAGTAGGCTGGCAGAATTTTTAGCACACCAGGTAAATTGCTTAGAAACATTTCATCACTCCTCAGGTTCTGAGTTCAAATTCTGCCAAAGTCAACTATGCCTTTCATCCTTTCAGGGTCAATAAAATCAGTACCAGTTGAGCACTGAGGTTGATGAAATCGACTTACCCCCTTCCTTGAAACTGCTGACCTTGTACCAAAATTTGAAGCCAATATTTGGAGTTAAACCTCTCCTGCTCTGCTAAGTAATTGATTATCTCTTAGAGATAAAAATATAACAGTTAAGTGGGGAGGGGAATGTTAAGTACCTAAACTGAAAGTGAAGGATTGACAGGCTTTCTGTTGTGTGGAATCAGTAATGTGGTTGGAATTGTATCAATAGGTTAGTTTCACTTTTCTCTCTAATTTTTATAGTTTATAATATCCATTGTATATTATATGGAACTTTGAAAAATTCTAAATTTTTATGTTGAAATGTATATACTTAATAACTGATCTAATTTCATTCCTCTTTTTCAGGTTTGCGTGTCGAGGAATGATAAATGCAGTCTTAATTGGTAAAATTAAACTGGCAATTTTTTTAAAATATCAGTTTGCCAGTATCTTTCCACATGGTTGGAAGAAATAAAAAAAATTGTAAAATGTTTACAAATTCATTTTTGTTATGTTTTTATTTCGTTTTGGGTTTATGAATTTCCTATATAAAATTATAGAAAGTCATTTTGTTTAGGGACATTAGAATACAGAATCTTTCAAACAGCAAAATTGTCATCTTCATTCATGCTTTATCTCCTGTTTTGTGAAAGAAAAAATAAGTATGCAAAACATTTGGGCAGGATTGAAAATTATTTTGCTCTTCACTTTACAAATAATTTTTTAGTTTATTCTTGCTTTCATTCTTATTGGTTTACAAATTTAAAATCATGTCGATTTTGCAAGCAACATCTAATACTTTGAAATTCCAAGATATGCACAGGTATGGCTGTGTGGTAAGAAGTTTTGTTTCCTAGCCACATGGTTCTGGGTTCAGTTCCACTGTGTGGTACCTTGGGGAAGTGTCAACTGCTGCCCCATGCCAGTCAAAGCCTTGTGAGTGGAATTTGTAGACAAAAACTGAAAGAAACCTGTTGTATGTTTGTGTGTATATGTATGTGAGAGTGGAGGCGCAATGGCCCAGTGGTTAGGGCAGCGGACTCGCGGTCATAGGATTGCAGTTTTGATTCCCAGACCGGGCGTTGTGTTTCTTGAGTGAAAACATCTAAAGCTCCACGAGGCTCCGGCAGGGGATGGTGGCGAACCCTGCTGTGCTCTTTCACCACAACTTTCTCTCACTCTTACTTCCTGTTTCTGTTGTGTCTGTAATTCAAAGGGGTCAGCCTTGTCACACTGTGTCATGCTGAATATCCCCGAGAACTACGTTAAGGGTACACATGTCTGTGGAGTGCTCAGCCACTTGCACGTTAATTTTACGAGCAGGCTGTTCCGTTGATCGGATCAACTGGAACCCTTGACGTCATAAACGACAGAGTGCCAACATATGTATGTGTGTCCTTGTCTTGATATCATGATAGTTGTAAATGAATGTCACTGTCACAAAAGCAGTGTATCAGTGACAGAGTTATAGTTTTGCAAAATATTTTGCTCTCTGTTATTTGTTTACAAATTAAAAATCTTCTCTTTTGCAAGTAACGTCTAATACCTTGAAATTCAAAGATATACATTGTTGTTTAGATCCAAATTTACCCCAGTTGAGCAAACCTACAATCAGATGTTCTGACCAGAACCATCCCAGTTTTTCTTATTCTAGGTCTCTTTTGCTTAAAGATGCTGAGGTGTGATTTAAGGAAGATTTGTCTACTATTTCTGACATGTCAAATGACCAAGTAGCTGTTCCTTTGGCTTGAGATACATTGTGTTTATTTATCAATTACAACTCTCTCTTAATGTGTTCTACATGAATTAAAATTTACACATCCTTTTCCAGCATTTGGTCATCTATCACAGACATCACAAATGTGTTCTATATTTTTAGTTCTTAAGAAAAGCAGTTTTCAAACCTTTCATATGTACTATTGTCTTGTGTGATATCATTAGCTCAAATTTATTTGCCAATAGCTAGTAGCAGGTTACTTGCTTCTTAGAGCAGCGAACTACTGTGTTATTGAAGATGACTGTAGTCTTTTACTTGTTTCAGTCATTAGACTGTGGCCATGCGGGAGCACTGCTTTGAATTTTTTAGTTGAACTAATCAACCCCTGTACTTTCTTTTTAAACCTGGTACTTATTCTATCAGTTTCTTTTGCCAAACTGCTAAGTTACAGGGACATAAACACGCTAGCATCAGTTGTCAAGCAGTTTCTTTCAGTTTCTGCTCACAAGACTTGGATTGGCCTGAGGCTATAGTAGAAGACACTTGTCCAAGGTGCCACACAGTGGGATTGAACCTGGAACCGTGTAGTTGGGAAGCAAACTTCTTCCAGCCAGCCACACCTACAAGGCTAAAATATTTCATGCTAAAGTCAAGCAGTTCTTCACATGACATTTTTTAATTATCACCATTATCAAGATTATTTTCATAATAATAGTTGGAGAGCAAATATGGAAGAAATTACTGATTTCAAACAACTTGTGGCTGTCTTTCATTCTCCATTCAGTTGACAATCTCCATGCTATAGGTTTGCTCAAAGTTGTGATGCAAACCACTTTCCTTATTGCATTTCAAAGGGTCTCACCCACATTCTGAGCCCGATTCTTTTTCCATGGTTGGTACTTTAAAGAAACATTACTTGTATATTAAATAAACTACCATTTCAGTGAGGATTATTTACTAGGCTTGCTACAGTGGGTTAGTATATTAGTTGTGAGTTGTATGACTAATGAAAGTAAGTGGGTACAAGAAACCTGCAATTTTTGTATCAAATGAGCAGCTATGAGAAAAATAGTACCTGAATCTTTCTCAATGAAATTTAAAATGAATCACAGATTTGAGCTGAGTGTAATGAAATCGATCGTTAAGAGTTAAAGAAAGATTGACATATTTAAAGATAAGCAGCAACTACTACTGTTGCTACTAAAGTGGTTATTAGCAGCAGTTTCCTGGATATACACCAGTTCAATTGTATATAGTGATATGTAAGAGAATATACTACTTTGGTTTCAGATGTATTGAATCTATTTTAGTGAATATGTTGAATAAAATAATGATTGTGTATGTTTAGGCATTCTCATACTGCTTTGGCTCAATGTTCCCTAGTGGCTATAAAGTAGATAATTATTGCTACCACCTAATTAAAGATTTTACTTGTTGCAAAATTGACCTCCCAGTTAATGAGTTTATTTCTTTTATGTGACCCTAGATTTCAACCAACAAATTAACTAATGAGAGAACCTCTATATGGTTGCTTGGTCCAAGCAGCTAAAACTTCCCTCAAATCACATCCTAATGTCTAAAATAGAAAAAGAAAACACAAACTAATGTTTTCCTAGATAGACTATGAGTGGAATGTCTTTAATCATAGGTCTGCTTGATAAAAACTAACCTGGAATTAAACAACAACAATAGCCATTAAACCAATGTCAGAACTATACTACCTAATCACTTGACCTGCTCAATCAAGCAGTCAAACAGCAAGTAAGCACTCTGTCTATAAAATAAATATTTACCTCAAGTCCTACATTTTTTTTGTATATCTTTTACTTGTTTCAGTCATTTGACTGCACCACCTTGAAAGGTTTTAGACAAACAAATTGACTCCAGGACTTTTTTTTTAAGCTGGGTACTTATTCCATTGGATCTCTTTTGCTGATCTGCTGAGTTACAGAGATGTAAACACACCAACAGTTTGTCAGGCAGTGGTGGGGTACAAACACAAAGGTACACACACACATATATATACAATGGGCTTCTTCCAGTTTCTGTCTACCAAATCTACTCACAAGGCTATAATAGAAGACACCCAAGATGCCATGCAGTGGGACTGAGCCTGGTACCATGTGGTTGGGAAGCAAGCTTCTATGACACAGCCACATCTGCGCTTATATATTAATGATATAGAATATTTATTTTACCAACTACTTCAGTATCATAAATATTCCTGAGCAAATTCATGATGGCTGATGGCAAACAGACATTTACTTTTACATATGTTATAAATATTAATCCTCTCTTACCCAGTTGGGAAAGTGTTCTCACATCTAAGCACTATATAAGCCACCCTTTTATCTATTATCTTTGTCTTGTTTCTTTAAGATGCATTTCTCGCAGTTCACCTTCGACTGCTTTACATAGGACATTCTTTAAGCATCTAGGATTTTGCTTACCAGATGGTCTTGATCTTTTGATATCCTGCCCTGGTACATTCTAAGTGCATGGCCTAACCATCTGAACTGCTGGTGTTCCAGATCACTGATCATGTGCTATTTGAACCTTTAATGGACAAGGAAATGTGGCAGATTTTTGTCATGCACAAATATAATAGGGTGCTGAAAAGTTCCCAGCTTTGGGTAAAAGAAAAGACAGGAGGATCAGTTAATTACGATTTTATTTAAACATATTTCCCTCTCAGATTCACTCACTTATTGCAGAGGCCCTTCAGGTTTTCTAAGCCTTGTAAAAGAACTCAGAAGGTTGGGCCTTTAATCAGGCCTTTTGCATATACCCTTAAAGTTAAGAACTTTTCAGCACCCCCTTATAAATGAAAGCATTGACCTTACTCGTATTTCCTCCTTTTGCTACTTACCAGCATTCCGAATTTTCTTTTTTTATGAATGTAAGTTCAAACATTAAAACTATTTCTTAGCTGTATCATATAATTTTCTTGAATTATCTTCAGATTTCATTTAACACCTCAACTTGAAACAACTTAGTGGATAAGATTACTGGCTTCATGGGTTATATACTGAACATTGAAATCTTCTGCAGATATTTGCGTATTGTTTAGCCCCAGGTCGATCCTAAATAAGAACCATATCGCATATGAGAGAGATTTGATTGTTATTTCTACCACACAGAAATTGAGTAGGATAATTTTAGCTTGTCTAGATATTAAAAATATGTTTAGAATTTTCTGGAAAGGAGGCCAATAGGAGTGACCACAATTTAAAGCTGGTTTCTAATGAAAACAGAAACAATTTGATATCCTTTGTTGCACTTCTACATGAGGTGGAGGATAGTGTTTATCTTTCACTGTGTTCTAAATCTACTTAGTAATTCGTCTGTTAAATTGCATAATTAAAGCCAACTGTTCAGTCTACATCTAATTTAATGTTAGTTTGTCAATCAGCAGTTTATACTAACAAACTTTTTGTATTACACTTGATTTGTTTTTTAAGAAATATACTTTAGGGAGTTGTTGCATAATCCTAGATTAATTCTGACTGAGTCAACTTATGACTAAAGACATTCCATCTATGACCACCCTGCCTTTGTTGCAGGGGAGTATGCATTGTATTACCTTAGCTGCTCCTCAACTACTGGTAGAGTTGTAGAGGTCCTGTTGTGATATAAGGCCGGGCTTCATCATCATAGCCTGGTGGAACTCAACCCTTGCCAAGTTTTACAATCAGTTTCTTTAGAGACAACAGGAAGAATCAACCCCAGTCTCAAGGATTAGAAGGCAAGGTTGACTTAGGCAGGATTTTAACTCAGTGCAGAGATCAGGAATGAATACTGCAAAAGAATTGTAATCAAAACTCTAATGAGCCTGCTTATTCACCATCTAGGACTACATAAATCAACATGCCTTTTCTTTATTTAAAATAGTCACATGCAATTTGAAGGACATTGGGTTATTATTTCTAATCTGAAGTAATATAATTTATGTGGCTCAAGATGAATATGAACTTACAGTCTGAAAGATTGTAGTATTGAAATAAATCACATCATAAATATAATGACAGTCTACCACAACTAAGTTTCCCATAAAACTCTAGTACAAATTCTATAACTATACATCTAGGTGAGCTGAAACAAGACTGATTTTCTTGAATACATAACAAAACACTTGCTACAGTGGTGAAATACAAAGCCATACATATTCTTTTCAAATGATGTGAATAAAACAGTAAAATGAGATGGATGCCTGGAATTTCTTGCTTAGTCAGGAGTGAAGTGTAATTCCTATGATTCTTTAGAGTCTATGAGATTGGTGTGTATGTAGAAAGGAAGATGTTCTTAAACTGGAGATGGCCTGAATATTTAAAACAGTGGAGTCTACTAGAAGCACCCTAGAACCAGATGGTGGTTGGCAATGGATTGAGTCTATGACTCATTAGGCTATGCTGGAGATTTGAACTTAGAATGCAAATAACTAGAGCAATAATGCAAGGTAGCCTCTCCACCACTTCCGATTACTGGTACTTTATTTTATCAATTGCAGGGAGAAATTTGACCTTGACAGGATTAGCAATAGGAATGCAAGAAGCTGACATTTTCTCTGATGCTCTAACAATAGCCACTTCACAGGTCAGTTGAATTATGGGGTCATGTAGCATGCAACTGCATTCATCATCTGTTGGTATATTCCCAGATTCTCTCGGGTGACCCATTGAGCAGAGTCCCAGTCAGTCCATATCTCTACAAGACACCTCTTCATCTGCTGTAATCATGTGGTATGTGGTCGACCAACACAAGCCGTCAACCCAGCTGGATCCTCAGTGAAGAGAACATGGCAAGCAGGGTCTAACTCAGAAAATCAAGCAACAAGGCTAAACAGTCTGAGTTGGTGCTCCCGAATCGTACAAGTAACTGGATGCAGCTGAGTAGTTGGTTGGATACGAAATCTGACAAATGATAATCCATAATCCTACGAAGTGCCCTGGAACCAAAGGAGTTCAGGTGGCTCTCCTAAGAGCCCTGGACAATGTCCAAATCTCACAAATTTAGAGCAGGACAGATACTTTAGGACCCAAACCTTTGTCCTCCTGCTCAGAAGATATCAGCATCCTTTTCCAATGAGTTCACAACTGCATCATCTTGTCCAAGTCTTTATCACAGAATTAAAATAAATTGCAGTATGTTGGCCTATCTTTATTATGTCCATTTAATGTATGTGTCAGGCACAAAGTGCAAATAAAATGTTTGCGTGTTTGGTGGCAACACTATCTCAAGCAAGTACTCCAAATGGTTGCATTTAAGGTTGTGAATGATCAGCAACTGATGAAGGCTGCATTATTTTCTAGTCCTGAAAGGAAAAACAGCTGGCCTTTTTTTTCTTCAGGGCTCAAACCAATGTAGTTTTGATACTTTAATAGCTGTATGGTTGCTATGAATAATCAATAGGGATTGAAAAGTTAAATATCTGTAAGAGTTTTAACTATGTCTTCATAACTAAAGTTACAACAATGCTTATTTGATGTGCAAAATTAATTTTGGTGTTGTTGAAAAAGAAGAAATGCAGCTAAGCATCACCTTATCTCCTTGTTTAATAATCCTTTCTATTATAGGCATAAGGCCTGAAATTTTAGAAGAGGTGAATAGTCAATTACATCAACCCCAGTGCTCAACTGGTACTTATTTTATTGACCTTGAAAGGATGAAAGGCAAAGTTGACCTTGGTGGAATTTGAACTCAGAACATAAAGCTAGAAGAAATGTTACCAAGCATTTAGTCCAGCATGCTAACAATTCTAGGTTGTCATGTCTTTGAAACATATTTTCAAGGTGATTATTCATTGAAACAATGCATGCATCCATATTGCACATGGATGATAACTGCGTGCAAAAGGTGAACATGCATCATTAGTGTAATAGTGTTAAGTTAGAAATAAAAGCAACTATTTCATTAATATATGAAGAAATTTAGGGAAGGGACATAACCTAATAATGAAGTGCATCTGAGTTGTTAGAATATGATTCTACAGAAACTGTATCAGTGTTTGCTGAGAAGGGAAAGAGAATGAAAGTGATAAGGGATGTGGTCATTAATGACAGTTCGTATCACTTTTGCAATGTTAGAAGTGAGGGAGATATATTGGTAGTTGGCAGTGTGAGATTGACTGTCCCTTTTTCAAATATGAGACACACTATTGCTTGTTTCAACAAGTTGTGATGGATCCCTGTAGAGGAAGTAAAGATTGAAATGTTTGGTGGAGTGCCAGGGCTAGAGGTATTTTTTCACTTGTGATTGGATTTCGTTGTATATATGTATGTACACACACATATGTGTATATGTGTTTGTGCATGCATGCGTGCGTGTAAGCAACATTGACAGGAAATCAGGATCTTTATTTGCAGAAGTACTACTTAATTAGAAAACTGTATTATTTATACATTTTCGAGGATCATTAATAGACTAAGGAAGGTGAAATGGCTTTCAACTATAAATCAAATTCTTACTCTATCTTACTCATTAATGTGCGTTACAATTAACATGTGCAATAAAGCTGGGTAAGTCTTCAGAAATGGTGAAAAACCAGACTAAATACCTCTTAGAACTTAGTTTTACTACTCTGAGTTCAAATCAACAATCAATAAAATAAGTGCTAGCATTATATTGAGGTTGAGTTACTCTGCTATAGCTCTCCCAAACAAGATGTGATCATATGCTTAATTAAAAGAAATCAATATTAATGTATATAGTGATAATAGCAGCAGTTTATGTAGGAAAAAAAATCTATCACTTATTACTGAGAAAATATGTGAAAATGAAGTCATTTATCAGAATTAATTAATCATATAAATTTTATATGGTAATGTAATTAATTGTTTTTGCTTCTTTTTCTCTTTTAGTTTCTGGTTTAAATATCTGTGAAACAGTATTCTTCTAGTTGCTTGATCTCATCAAGAAATATACCAATTCCATTTACTTTCATCGTCATCATCATCATCTTCATTACAGTCTGTGTGATATTCATTGTCCACTTGATTACCAAGATGTTTTCTAGAATATATTTTTCTCCAAATTCTCCTGTAAAAAAAATGAAATTATTTATTTAACCTTTTAGCATTCAGATAACTCAGTCAAATATAAAACTTTTTTTTATTCACATTCATCCTCATCCTCATTTAACATCCGCTTTCCATGCTGGCATGGGTCAGATGGTTTGACTGGGGCTGGTAAGCTAGAGAACTGCACCAGGTTCCAGTCTGATTTGGCATGATTTCTGTGACTGGATGCCTTTCTTAATACCAACCACTCCAAGAGTGTAATGAATGCTTTTTATGTGCCACCAGCACGAGTGCCAGTTACATGAGACTGGCATCAGCCACAACTATGATTTCACTTGGCTGACATTGTTGGATTGGTGTGAGAGGCTAGATCTGACCAGTTTAAACATAAAACAGGTAGACTCTTCAGGTTGGATATGGCTAATTTAAATGCTAAAAGGTTAAATAATGAATTAACTACAGTATTATTAATTAACAATATAATAATTGCTTCTAATTTAGACATAAGCCTAGCAGTTTTGAGGAGAGGGTTTACTTGATACTATGAAACCCAGTGGTTGACTGATATGTTATTTTATTGACCCCAGTACATAACTGGTACTAATTTATTGGTTCCAGAGGGATGAAAAGGAAAGTTGATTTCAAATCAGAATGTAAGGAGCCAGAACAAATACCAGGGAATTTTATCTGACACCCTAGTGATTATGTCAATAATAATAAAGGTTTCTAAAATAGACACAAGGCATGAAATTGTGGGAGTCAGTATTAATCAATTCAATCAACCTCAGAGGAATGAAAGGTACAGTTGGCCTCAATGGAATTTGAACTCAGAATGTAAAGCCAG
The DNA here is from genome assembly GCF_001194135.2 of Octopus bimaculoides. Classification (NCBI taxonomy): domain Eukaryota; kingdom Metazoa; phylum Mollusca; class Cephalopoda; order Octopoda; family Octopodidae; genus Octopus; species Octopus bimaculoides. Next base: position 53,373,948 of record NC_068984.1, read on the forward strand.
AGGAAATGCTGTCTAGCATGCTAACAATTCTGCTAATTTGTCATCTTATCTCCCTGTCTAATGATCCTTTCTACTATATTTTCTAAATTTTGGAAGAGAAGAATAGTCAATTACATCAAACCTAGTGATGAGCTGGTACTTATTTTATTGACCCCGAAAGGATGAACGGCAAAATCGACCTTGGTGGAATTTGAACTCAGAACATAAAGTCAGGAAAAATACTGCCAAGTATTTAGTCCAGTGTGCTAGCAATTCTGCTGACTTGCCATTTTGTTCCCTAGTCTAATAATGACCTCAAATTTTGACACAAGGCCAGCAGTTTGGTGGGAGGGACTAAGTTAATTAAACTGGCTCCAGTGTTCAACTGGTACTTATTCAAACAGACAAACTTTCTCTCCTTACAAATTTGTGATCATGTACTAATGTTAGAACACATTTTTTTAGAGTTAAATCTTACAAAGATTGACTTTTCATTTTATTCGCTATTTTAAAAGCACTCAGCACACTCTGTAAAGTGGTTGGTGTTAGGAAGAGCATCCAGTCATAGAAACCAAGCCAAATCAGATTATGGAACCTGGTGCAGTTCTTCTGCTTACCAACTCTAGTCAAGCTATCCAACCCATACCAGCACAGAAAACAGATGTTAAAGCATGATGATGACAATGATGATGGTGATGATGATGTTGATAATGAGCTATAAAATAGTTCCAGGCAAGTATAGATTCATTCAAATAGACTACACTTCTCTCCTACGAATGTTTGGTCTTGTGCCAATATTAGAATACAATTTTTCAAGTTGTTGTTGTTGATACTACTACTACTACTACTACTACTACTACTACTACTACTACTACTACTACTACTACTACTACTACTATATCTTATTAATAACTTTGTTCAAGATAAAATTCACTAAACACATTGAATAATTTGCTCTTCTTCCTACTGAAATGCTAGGAAAGAAATAATAAATAAATGTTTATAACATGTTGTACAAAAATAACATAGTAGTTAACTGATGAACAAAAACAGCCAAAAAATATTATGGCTCTAAGAGTACATGTCTGAGTGCTTGAATGGCACAATAACAAGAGAAATACTAGAAGTTAAAGTTTAGAGATGAATAAATTCCTTTCAAATTCTGGCTGTAAAGAACACAAGTAATCTGAGAGGCTTTGTGATATTTGATAAACGATATGAAAAGTAGACAAGGGAATGTGTCTTATCTTTCTGAAAAGTCAAGTTAGATTATGTGAAGGTGAGAGGTGTCAAGTTCAACAATATAATTAACTAATTAATTGTTCTCTTCTAACAAACTTCACACACAATCACAAGTTTCTAAATTAATTTTTAAAGCTAAGCACTTTCCAAATTATAAGGTTCTATGAATATCCTGGGTTTCTGTGACATGAAGTAAATAGTATCCCACAACTAGCTTTTCCGGTAAGAGGGGCTGAAATGAGCACTGACAGCTAACGAAATACTTCTCAGTTTTAAATTATTCTAATCTTAGGGTAAGAATTAAACCACCTAGTTTAATTCCCTGCTACAAGAGAAGCCTCTATACAGTTGAACAACCACATAGAGACATCAATAGCTAATATTGCTGGTATAATTTAAGTATCATAACTACCAATATAACCTTTCTTTAAGATGTAAGACCAAAGCTCCTTCAAATAATGTCCTATATCTTAAAGAAAGTATATATTAGCCACAAATTTGATCATAAGTGTGCTCTGTCAGATCTGAGCCTGAGGCTAAATGACACAATAATGTAAACTGTGCAATGTCATTCTCTATGGGTTAGAAATATTATATATCTGGAGCACTAGGTCAGTGGAAAGTAACTAGTGACTACACACATGGTATATTTGATTGATCAGAGCTGGCCAGGTTGGAAGATGACTCTACACAACAAAAAATTGGAGTTCAGCCATGGATGTAATCCAATAATCATGGAAGGTTATGAACTAATGACCTATGCCTCTTAGCTAGTTGTCTAGTCTATTATCTAATTGATTCAGTTATCCTGATTTCATAACCTAATGTACATGTAATACCAATAAGGTAGAATCACTCATCAAAACAGAGCAGAAATATCTCCCACAAATCATCTTAAATAGGGAAAAGACACATTAAGTAATGTAGTCCTTTTTTCTGCACTATCAAGATTTAAATTAACCTTAGAGACTTCCTTAACAGGTACTATGTGCTTATGGAATTTTCATGGGAGAATATGAAGGTGATTTTCTGTTGCTTTCTTTTGGGCAATTTTGTTTGCAAGAAACCATTTTGTTGGTTGGATACAAATTCCCTACTCAGAATATAAAGAGCTGGAACAAATACCACAAAACATTTTGTTCAGTGCTTTAACAATTTTGCCAGTTTAACACCCTGGACATGCATTTTAGTTTATTGACCTTGGAAGGATGAAAAGCAAAGTCGACCTTGATGTGATTTGAACACTGAATATAAAGAACTAAAACAAATACAAGGTAATCTTGTTTGCCACTCAAATGATTCTGTCAATTTGAAGCCTTAATATAATGCCACATCAAGCCGGTGTGACAGAGTAGGCTCATCAAACTAGTACGATTTTAGGCTCAAATTCACGGCTTCCGCATTGGACCATAGTCGGTGGAGAGAATATGCAGAGGTCCTCCAATCCAATATAATGTTACACAGTCCTAAAAAGATATGAGAGATGTGGTTGGTGTACCCTTAACCACAAGGTTAGTATGATCAAAACAGACCTGAAGCTGAACAACAAGTCGGTTGATTTTTCTATATCTGGGACATTTTTACTCTTTTATGCTTTGCTGCCTGGTAAGGGGATTGTGTGGAGTTTCAGTATTGTATGTAGCATAGTATAGCACCACTTCAAGGATAAGTCTTCATGACATGTCTGCAGTAAGATTAACTTATTCTTTTTGTTTAGTCCAGATCAAATCTCAGTGGGCAGCTTTTTGTTCAAAAGAGTCCCAGCTGCAATTATCGTTTTTTGAGACAGTGAACTTTATCTAAAACTATATTATCCTAAGTCCTTCTTTTTTTAAAGGCATTATGGTGTGATTTGAGAGAGATTTGACTGCTATTTCCAGCACCATACTTCTAAAGATTAAACTCATTCCTCACTACATTCCATAGTAAATTAATTGTCATTAATTCAAATACTGAAGTTGTCTTCCCTTGTTCTTTTTTTTTTCAACATAATTAGTAATTTAGAAAACAGTTATTTGCATTAATGAGGGTGTAATTTTAGTTAATTAAAATTGCTAGGTTTATTACATTAGGTATGCTAGCATCCATTTTACAATTTTGTTATTTCTTAACAGGCTGAGCAAATTCATGGAGGTATCCTTGTTGGCTTATGACTCTTGCTAGCTCTGTTATCTATTCAGCTGTAGCAAATCTATGGTAGTTGATAGAATGATTGATTTAAGAAAATGAAGAAAATGATCACATCACTATGAAATCAATATGGTTGTTTGAAAACTACCATTTTTCAAATATTGTTGTTTATTTTTAATGGATAAAGAACTTTATAGTTATAGAGGAGACGAAATGGGATCATGTAGTTTTGTTTCCTCAAAGGCTATTGACAACTACAAGTGATGTTTAACACTTTGCCTACCATGGGAGTCACTTGTAACTTGCTATGCTAAATTGTTAATATACCATGGGAATCACAGGTTAAAAAATTGAAAAATGCATAATTTGTAACAATATTAGACTGCTGGCACAAAAAAAGAAAAAAAAAAAAAATATGAGCTTGGTAGTCAAAGTGTTAAAAGCCTTAATCTTTAAAGTAAAATTATGTCCTTGTTGTTGTAGATCAACTCACATCAAATAGAGACTTACAATAAAAGGCATTCTAGCCTAACCATCCATCTTTTATTCTATTCAGTGTGTCTAGGATCACATTAGCCAATATATCTTGCTTTTCTTTAACGTTATATGATGCAATTTGAGAGATTTAGCTACCTATTTCTAGCAGACCAAGCAACTACATAGAGGTTATCTCATTAGCACAAGCGCAATTAGTTTATAAATCTTAGATTACCCAAAGCTCATGACTATTCCTTTTTGTTTTTAGAGCATTACATTACTAGGATTCAGGTTTTACAAATTAGATATACAATCAGTGACCTCTAAGTTTTTGTAAGTTATGGGTACTTTTGAAAACGTATGTTAGAGTTATCTCATTATCAGTATGGTCAGTAGAACAAAGCACATACACACACGTGTACATATACACACATGAATACATACACCTACACATGTGCATGAATAAAAGCAAAAACAAAAAAACCCAAAAAACAGCAACATACAAACTAGGTATAAGTACTTTAAGTTTTCCACACTTTTAACCACTAACCTCATCTTTTTCTACACTATATTTGGATTATGATATTTTCACATAACCCTCTATACATACCTTTTCTCTCTCTCTGTCTCCCCTCCTCTATACATAGCTTTTCTCTCTCTGTCTCCCCTCCTCTATACATACCTTTTCTTTTTCTCTCTCCTCCCCTCCTCTATAATACCTTTTCTCTCTCTCTCCTTATTCTTCTATCTGTCTGCTTGTATATATCTTATATCTTTCACTTGTTTCAGTCACTGGACTGTGGCCATGCTGGAGCACTGTCTTGAAGGGTTTTAATCAAATGATTTGACTCCCTAGTACTTATTCCTGAATGCAAGCAAACCAACACAAGTTGTCAAGTGGTGATCACACACATACACTTTATACTTGGGGATGGTCATATTTTGCCAGTTAAACACACACTATGTATTTGGTCTTTACTTCAGCTTTATCATTATTATTATTTTAATTTCTCTGTTAAAGCTCTTAAATTACACGTCCTGTGACCTCATCAGCAACTCTCTATCCCATGTGTCTCCTCTTGTTCTTTTTATTCCATTATATATATATATATATATACACAAACACACAATGGGCTTCTTTCAGTTTCCATCTACCAAATCCACTCAATTGGTAGGTCCAGGGCTATGGTAGAAGACATTTGACTAACATGGGACTGAACTCAGAATGTAAAGGGAAGTAATCAAATTTTGTCAAGTGCATTTTTACTGACACTGAACTGATTCTATCCGTCGTCTGCTCTTATGCCTATAAAATAATTAAAAGTAAAATTAGCCTCATCAAATAGGAAATCTTAAAATACTATCCCAACGACATTATCTTTAATCATTTATGAAGCAATCTTGCAAAGAATGGAGAAAGCTAATTGTAATCAGTTACTTATGGAAGTTGTTGAGTCAAATACAACCAATCAATTAAGAAATAAAATTGATAAATTACTGGGGAATGTGATACTTTCTGAAGGTGTTCATTATGAATGACTAGGCATTTACAAGATTTGCTCTTCTAGTCATGAAAATCTATAGAGTTGCTGTTTAACCTCAAGTCAGGTCTGATTGAATAAACTTATGATCAAAGTTGTTCTAGTTACAACTGGTCAGTCAAATATCTCTTCCTTCTTTTTAAAGACATTATGGGAGATTTGGCTGTTGTTTCTAGACTGCCAAACAAATGCATAGAGTAGCAGTTCTCTCTCTATGACTTAGGATCTCCTTTTATTTACATGGATTTTCCCAATGGATCCCAAGCTTTTCAAAGGTCTGTCTACTTAGCTCATGGATTTCCAGTAATCTCTTTGTGGAGCCCTGGGTTTCCCACTTCCATCTACACTTTATACAGCTGTCCTCATCCATATGCATTACATGACTAAACCATCACAGCTATACCTGACTCCTTGTATACCTAATTTTTCTCTCAACATATCTGCACTTTGTTGTACATGCACACATGCACACTAATGTTGCATATCCAGTGGAGCATACTAGCTCTTTTGTCTTCATATATCCTATACATGTAGGGCCTACATCTCAACATCCTAGGTTGAGAACTATTGGCATAGGTTCCTTGGTTCAAATCTATAAAGTTGGATATGTAAAACAATTCTTACCGGACATCTCTTTCACTAGTGTCTGCCTCTATGATAGCTTCTTTTAGATAACCTTCCATTTCAGCACTGCTGGTTTTGAAGTATTCATTTTGTTTTATCCATTTATGTAATTCCATCTATATATATATATTAAAAAAAAACAGATTATAATTATTTCATATATTGTAATGGTGAACATTTAAGTGAAAAATTTCCTACATAAAGCTTGTATCAGACTTTGAAGTTTCGTCCAGCTACACCATTGTCAGATTGCAATGCATTAGAGTTAGTTTTTACCTTTAAATAGTCTCTGTTACTCAACATATATATACATTTGTTTAAATATATGAGCAAATGTATATATAGATGTAGGTGTGGCTGTGGTAAGAAATTTCTCAACCACACATGGTTCCAGGTTAATTCCACTGCATGATAACTTATATGCATACGTGTGTGTGTGTGTGTGTGTGTGTGTGTGTGTGTGTGTGCACACTCGTACAAGTGTTTGTGTGTGTTTGTCTTGACATTGCATGATAGTTGTAAATGAGTTTCACTGCCATACAAACAGTAGCATTCATTTCCAATATTCTGTGAGAACATGTCTGGCCATGAAGAAATATTAACCTTACTTGGAAATGAGTGAAGGTTGGAGATAGGAAGGGCATCCAGCCATAGAAAATGTGCTTCAAAAATAATCTCTCTAACCCATGAAAGCATAGAAAAGTGGGTATTAAATGATGATAATACTCATCATCATCATTTAATGTCCGCTTTCCATGCTAGCATGGGTTGGACGATTTGACTGAGGACTGGGCTACACCAGGCTCCAATCTGATTTGGCAGAGTTTCTGCAGCTGGATGCCCTTCCTAACGCCAACCACTCCGAGAGTGTAGTGGGTGCTTTTACGTGTCACCGGCACTATTAAGAAATAAATTTTTAAAATGTTTTTTGTGTTTTTAAATAACTCTCTACTATGGTATTTCGGAACAGTCTCAGATGAAGTCACTTGTCAAACAAGTAAACTTCTAAAATATGAATATATATATATAATTATAGAATAAAGTTTTCACACTCAGTTTCATATGATTTAATTTCCAAAAATTATATTTTGTTATAATAAATACTATTAGTCAAAATTAGTAACAAAGAAGGTCATGCTGAACTCTGTTCTTTTAAAGCTGAGATTGAATTCTTTTACTTTTACTTGTTTCAGTCATTTGACTGTGGCCATGCTGGAGCACCGCCTTTAGTCGAGCAAATCGAATTGTTGATTTTATAAAAATATTTTAAGAAGATCATAGATTACATTTTTTTCTTTCATACTTCTTATGCAAGCAGTTTGGTTAAATAAAAGAAACAAAAACAAGATACTGTTTCAACTTATATTTCGAGTATATTTACAATATCTTTTGTATCTATGAAGTACAATTTATGGACCACCATGTTGCATGTAATATGCACCAAAGCTCTGCCTGTCATGGAGTTTTAAAATTTGTTTTCTGAATTTTTGTAGCAAATTATCATCACCATTGACATTTAATGTCAATGTTGAAATGTTCCATGCTGAAATGGGCTAGATGGTTTGACAATATCTCATGACCCAAGAACTGCATCATGTTCCAGTGTCTGCTTTGGCATGGTTTCAACAGTTGAATGCTTTTCCTAATGCTAACCAGTTTTACTGTATGTACTGGGTGCTGTTTCTTGTGCTACCAGCACCAGTGAGACCACCATGCAGCTGACATACCTGCACAGAACCAAGTTTAACGACCATAAGCCCTCCTTTGATATCCAGAGAGATTTAAAGTCATAGCCTTGGTTAAGCATATATGGTAATTGAAAGAAAGCACTACAGATCTGAAGTACTATGAATTGCAATATCGAGTGGAAAATTCTGGAGAAATATAAGCTTTATCTTAACAGTAGCAGAAAGTGCAGACTTTACTTAGTGGAGAAAAAGTTATATTTAAAAAACTCACTTCACCCAGACACCCAGCTGTATAAAGAAGTGTCAATTGTTAAATGTTGGAAGTGCATGTGGAAAAGGTAAACCTAGGAAGATGTGAGGTCAAGTGGTGAAAACTGACCTCAATATGTTGAGCCTCTCAGAGGAGACAACAGGCAACCAAGATGAATGGCATTATGCCATGCTTGTGGAGACCTGTCCATATCAATAAAATTGAGGCTATGTCAGGCCTTCCCTCATGACTCATCTATTTTCTTCACTTCCCACTACACTGAATAGATATCCTCTGTGTCCAACTAATTCCCTATCTCTAATAATTTGTCAGTCAGTGCACTTCCTATTCTGTCTTATTCATGTTGTACCTAGATTTCATATCTTTTTTGTTCTCTCTCTCACTTTCCAAGTGGGAAAACCATGTATTCACCTTTTCAGCAAGATACCTGCTCCTCTCCCTCAATCATAGTTTCTTATTTCTCCAGTCTATACTCTACTCAGTCAAGAGGTCTTATGTTGTAGGTACTTGGCATATTCACCAACGTTGATGCCATGTAAAAAGCATCCAATACACTCTGTTAAATGTTTGACATTAGGTAGGGTACCCAGCTGTAGAAACTATACCAAAGCAGACACAGAACCTGGAAGAGCCCTTTGGCTTGTCTGATCTTGTCAAACTGCCCAACCCATGGAAAAAAGGGACATTAAGGATGATATATTTATGATGGGTTTCTTTCAGTTTCCATCCACCAAATCCACTCAAGGTTTTAGTTGGCCCAGGGCTATAGTAGATGACACTTGCCCAAGGTGCCACACAATGGGGCTGAATCTGGAAGCACGTTGCTGAGAAGCAAACTTCTTACCACACAGCCATCAATTTTTATACATACATTTTTCATTGGTGATAAAATGCAACACAAGACATTTAAAGCCTGGTTTTAATTGGTAATCAAACATAATATACTACACTTGGAATATATAAAAAAAACACATCCAGTAATTGCAACTGATAATGCTCAACTGTGATAAAAAATGGCAAAAACTACCACAGTGAAACTAATATTACTTGGAAATAAGCTGTGAAGCTACTAAGAAATAAAGTTATTTATATAAACAAGAAATTTGGAAACATTCCCATCTATATATTGTATCTTTTATCTTCTTTTATCTTTTACTTGTTTCAGACATTGGACTGTGGCCATGCTGGAGCATCACTTTGAAGGGTTTAGTCAAATAAATCAACTCCAGTACATATTTTTAAAGTCTGGTATTTGTTCTGTAAGTATCTTTTGCTAAACTGCTAAGTTACAAGGCTGTAAACAAACTAACACCAATTGTCAAGCAGTGGGTTAGGGGTAAATACAAAAACACACACATACATATATATACATATACATATGGTAGGCTGTCATACAGTTTCTATCTACCATATTCACTCAGGGAGCATTGATCAGCCCAAAACTGTATTAAAAGACATTTGCCCAAGGTGCCATAAAGTGGGACTGAACTTGAAACCACATAGTGTCAAAATGAGCTTCTTAACAACACAGCCATGACTTATTAAATTTTAACTTTTGTATCAGGTCATTAAGAATGAAATGTTCGATTTTCTTATGCACCAAGTTTGGCAGTCATTAACTCTAATGTTTTATCCTGACAATTCTTTGTTTTACAACATTGAAGAGTTACATCATCACTTTTTGAAATGCAATTCATGATGTGTGATTATATTGTGAGTTTTTCTTGTAAATCAATTTTTGTGGACCCATGGATAGATAAAAAATCCGTGTTGCTTATGAATAGAGTTCTGTCGGGGAACCAATGCATCTCAGACAGCTCGAAACATCAATGAGGTGTTTGGTGAAGATGTGGCAAATAAGTGCACTGTATGCTGATGATTTGAGAAGTTTCAGTCTGGTAACTTTACTCCTGAGACCAAGGTGGATAATAATGAGCTGGAAACTATAGTGGAAGTGAATACATCTCAAACTATGCATGAGTTAACAGCAAGGTTTGATGTTTCAATTCCAACTGTATTGGACCATCTGAAACAAATCGGCAAAGTAAAGAAGCTGGACAAGTGGGTACCACATGAACTGAACAAGCATCAAATGACATGTCATCTTGAAACTTGCTATTCTTTACTGTCATAGCACAAAAGCAAACTATTTTTGCATCATATTGTTACGTGTGATGAAAAATGGATTCTTTTCAACAATAGCAAGCATTCTGCACAGTGGTTGGGTAGAGACAAAGTGCCAAAACACAATCCAAAAAGAATATTCACCAAAAAAGCTAATGGTGTTTGTTTGGTGGTCCAGCACTGGTGTCATCCACTACAACTTCATGAGACCTGAAAAGTCAATTACAGCAGATGTATACATCAACCAATTGGATGAAACTATAAGTGAACTTGCAATTAAACAACCGAGATTGGTCAATAGAGACAGGCCAATTCTCTTGCAAGACAATGCTTGACCACATGTTGCACAAAGAACACTATTCAAGTTACAGGAACTGAACTTGGAAGTAGTTTGTCATCCACCATATTCACCAAACTTTGCACCAACTGACTATCGTGTTTTCCAAGCATTAGACAACTTTTTGCAAGGGAAAAACTTCAAATCTGAAGAAGATGCAAAAAACAGCCTTTTGTGATTTCATCACCTCTTGCTCTCCAGAATTCTTCGCTGCCAGCATAAGCTTTCGATAAAATAGCGAAATTGTGTGGATACTTTCATTAACTACATTGCTTTTTGCTGAGATATAGTAAAATAAACTTTCAGTTCAAAATCGGACATTTCATTCTTAATGACCTGATATTTTTCAAAATGATAGTAATCATATTGGTTTCAGAGTTTGGCCAGGGCCAGAAGTTCAGTGGGGTGGGTAAGTCAATTAAATTGACCCTGAAAGAATGAAAGGCAAAGTTGTCTTCAAAAAATCTGAACTCAGAATGTAAAGCTAGAAGAAATACTGCTAAGCATTTTGTCTGGTATGCTAACGATTGGAGCTGGTGCTTGAGAAGACATGTCAAGTGAAGTGAAATTATAGCCATAGTCAGTTCTGGTGACATATGAAAGGCACCTGTGCCGGTGACACATAAAAGGAACCCATGGTGGTGACATAAAAGGTACCCAGTACTGTCTGTGGAGGAGTGGTTGGTATTAGGATGGGCATCCAGCTGTAGAAACCAAGCTAAAACAGACTGGAGGCTGGTGCAGCTCTCCAGTTTACCAACTCCAATCAAATCGTCTTACTCTTGCTAGCATGGAAAACGGATGCTAAATGATGATGATGATGTCAAAGAAAGTAACAGGAATAGTAGAGTACTGAGCTTGTAATATTTAAATTCTGATTTCAAATCCAACTAGGGATGAGGTTGCATTTTAAAGATCCAGAAGCAATAATTACAACTGAGGTAATACTATACATATTGGAGTTAATTCCAAGCCCATTCCTCACAAATTTTTGTGTCTCATTGTCAAAATTACAAATTATCTCTTGTGAGTGAAAGGCAATTCTATCTTGAATGCAAATTTTGTGTAAATTTTGTACCTGCTTGGAACTTACCTTTAAATTTTATTTTTGTTACCCAAGGCACAGGAGTGGCTGTGTGGTAAGTAGCTTGCTTACCAACCACATGGTTCCAGGTTCATTCCCACTGCATGGCACCTTAGGCAAGTGTCTTCTACTATAGCCTCGGGCTGACCAAAGCCTTGTGAGTGGATTTGGTAGACGGAAACTGAAAGAAGCCTGCCGTATATATGTATATGTATATATATATATATATATACATATAGCATATTGACAGACTGGTTACTGGTCAATCTTATACACACAAGTACTATAATCCTTTTAGGATCTCGAAAAATCTTTTTTCTTGAACCTTCTGATTCTTTTAATGTGCTAGTTTCCTGGTATTAAATTGATATTAATT
>NC_068984.1:53386405-53389089 GCF_001194135.2 Octopus bimaculoides
TGTGTGTGTGTGTGTGTGTGTGTGTGTGTGTGTATATGTTTGTGTCTGTGTTTGTCCCCCCAACATCGCTTGACAACCGATGCTGGTGTGTTTACGTCCCCGTAACTTAGTGGTTTGGCAAAAGAGATTGATAGAATAAGTACTAGGCTTCCAAAAAATAAGTCCTGGGGTTGATTTGCTCGACTAAAAGGCGGTGCTCCAGCATGGCCGCAGTCAAATGACTGAAACAAGTAAAAGAGTAAAGAGAAAAGATACAAAGTAGGGAAAATAAACATTTAAGGGAATAAAAACAGAGATAGAGCTTACGTCTGTGTCTTTTATACATTGTTCCAGCTGTAAACAGACTGAAATAGGAATATAGTTATTACGCATGTCAGTTTTCTTGGTCTGTAGCTCATCCAATTTCTCAAGAATAGCAATTCTTAGTGTTTCCACATCATCATAAAGTTCTAATTTTGGTTTCATTTCTGACACATCTTCAACACTCTCATCATAAAGGCTGACTGGAAAAATAAATAAATAAAATTCCTCAAGAAAATAATTTACCTGTTGAAATGTTAAAAATTTTTCTCAGAGAAACTAACAGCATAAAATAAGAGTACTACACACTAATGAGAGGAGCCTGTCAGTTATTTCTCAATCTCTAGAAATAACAGTCAAACTCCTCTCAAGTCACACTTTAATGTCTTAAAATGAAATGACATATATTGGATAATGTATTCCTGGATATATGTCTGGGAATATGATTAGAAAGTCATGGTTGAAATGCTTTGATCAAAGGTCTGTTTCATGAGAGCTCACCTGGGACTAAACAATAACAAAGTGTCAAATTTTTTCTGAACACCCTGTATAACTCCAGGCTAACCAAAACCTTGTGAGTGGATTTGGTAGACAGAAATTGAAACAAATCCATTGTATTTACATGTGTGTATGTTTGTGTCTCCTTATAGCGACATCATGTAATGTTGTAAATGAGTGTCACTTACAAACAGGGAGTACCATTCATTTCCAGTCTTCCATGAAAATATGTCTGGCCACAGGCAAATATTAATTTACTTGGAAACAGGTAAGGGTTACTAAGTGGAAGAGCATTTAACTGTGGAAAAATCTGCTTCAATAAACTCCATCTGACTCATGCAAACAAGGAAAATCATCACCATCACCATCACCATCATTTAATGTTTGTTTTTCATGCTGGCATGGATTGGGTGGTTTGACCAGAGTTAGTAAAGCTAGGGGCTGCACCAGGCTCTGTTGCCTGATATGGCATGGTTTCTATGGCTGGATGCTCTTCTTAATACCAACCACTCACTCTACAGTGTACTGGGTGCTTTGTCTGTGGTACTAGCACCAGTGCTTTTAACGTGGCACCAGTAAGAGTGCTTTTTATGTGGCACCAGCATCAGAAGTTGTAAAAGGATTGTAATGATGATGATGTTTCATTAAATAACTGAAACAGGTTTCGTATGTTGATAGTCAAAAAAGAATATTATAACCACAGTAACATTGATATTTTGAAGATTATCAGGAAATGAAACTCAACTTTTAAAATACAAATCTAGGTGTCATTTCTATGTTTGCTTAATTAAGAGACAGTTTTGCCCTCAATATAGTGTTATGTGTTAGATTTTAGCTATAGCTGGAATTTTTAAACAATTCATTGCTTCATGTAACAATAAATGCCCTACTAACCTATGTAAAAATCATTCTTCTCATGAGAAAAGATCAAAAAAGTTTCACAAATTGGAAATCAATACACAATTATCATAAAACAAAATAAAAGCATAATAAAAAAAAAGCTTTAAAATTACAAATTATCATGGGATAAGGGTTGGTGAAAAAGCTATATATTTCATGTATTTATCTATTTCCATTTTAAATCAAATGTGAGGTAATGAAGTCGACTGTGAGGAATAATGATAAATTATATAGGATCAGTTACTTTGTGGATTTTTATATTCATAGTTGTTTCCTAGGTTAATCTTTCTAATTTTGGCACAAAGCCAGAAGTTTTGAAGGGAGGGGGCAAATTGATTACATTGGCCCAAGTACCTGGCTTGTACTTTATTTTATCAACCTCAATAGGATTTGAACTCAGGACATAAAGCTGGAAGGAATGCCACTAAACGCTTTGTCCAGAGTGCTAATGATTCTGCCAGCTCACTGTCTTATATTTCCTAGATTAATGTCAGTTATAAATTATTAACATTAACTATATATATTAACATAAACTATATGTGGTCTGATCAATAAGTATCTGAACTGTTGCCCTTGTAACAAAGCTAAAGCATGCAGAGTGAAGCTGCTTGGCACAGACTGACCTTGAACTTTGCAATGCATGCACACCAAGTTTTAATGTTCTAGCTCACTTCCACTGTTTACAGCAGTGCTTGGAAGGAACGTGTGTAGCATGTGATTGTCGCATTGATCATGAATCTGCATCAAATTTTGCCAAAACCTTAGCGATACCTGCTCAGAGGCTAACACAAAGTTACAGAAAGCATATGGCGAGGAGTGGATGAGCCAAAAAAATGTCTGCAACCAACAGAACTGAGAAAAACATCATAGATATTTGTGTAGCTGTAAGGGAAAATCATCAAATCACCATCCACGAGTCATCAGAGGATGTGCAAATTAGTTATGGTTCAGTCCCTTATCACTGAAGATTTGGGTATGAGACACAT
>NC_068984.1:53389215-53394410 GCF_001194135.2 Octopus bimaculoides
CTGTATTCCCCAGATTTCACCCCTTGCGACTTTTTCCTCCTTCCAAAAATCAAATCCTGCTTGAAAGGAAGATTTCAGGATGTTGAAGAAATCAAAGTGAATTTGATGAGGCAGCTTTGTTAAATTTCAATCAAGAATAATAATTCACTTGTTTTTTTTTTCCTGTTATTTGTTTCAGTCATTTGACTGCAGCCATGCTGGAGCACTGCCATTAGTTGAACAAATCAACCCCAGGACTTCTTCTTTGTAAGCCTAGTACTTATTCTATCGGCTCTCTTTCGCCGAACTGCTAAGTTATGGGGACATAAACACACCAACATCAGTTGTCAAGCGATGGTGGGGGGACAAATACAGACACAAACATATACATATGTATACGACAGGCTTCTTTTAGTTTCTTATTTCGTTACTGCCCACAAGGGGCTACACACAGAGGAGACAAACAAGGACAGACAAACGGATTAAGTCGATTATATCGACCCCAGTGCGTAACTGGTACTTATTTAATCGACCCCGAAAGGATGAAAGGCAAAGTCGACCTCGGTGGAATTTGAACTCAGAACATAGCAGCAGACGAAATACCGCTAAGCATTTCACCTGGCATGCTAATGTTTCTGCCAGCTCCCTGCCTTTAGCTTCTTTTAGTTTCTGTCTACTAAATCCACTCACAAGGCTTTGGTTGGCCTGAGGCTATAGTAGAAGACATTTGCCCAAGGTGCCTGGGTTCAGTCCCACATGGTGGGACTGAACCCTGAAGCCATGTGGTTGGTAAGCAAGTTACTTACCACATAGCCACTCCTGCGGCTGTTTATTTACTATAATTAAGTTTACATATTTTATTCATTTCTCACAATAAAACATATAATACAGATTAATTTGTTGTATACTATTATTAATGTAAGAGTGGTTGGATATTCTGGTGAGTCTGTTGAAAGTTAGGGAATAGGAGTGACCATGGGGTGGCTTTGAAAAGGATGAAATAAGGTAATGTGAGGTCAAGTGCTGAGTCTGGTTGTTTACATGGGTCTCAACTTCTACTGTCTTATGAATTGGAGAGAGAGAGGGGAATGAAGTTGCCTTTGGTATTTTATTATTCATTATTCATTCAGGCATAGCTGGGTTGCAAATTTAACATAATGGTTGAATATGAAGGGTGTTAAATTGATAAACACTTCATATTCATTCATAGGTTAAATTGGTGACCCCTGCAGTAATCCAAACACATGAATAAATGTGTTATCATATTAATTAATGAGGTGAATGAAAAGTTACATGAATGGATGTAAGAAATCATAGTTATCAGTTCCTCATGTTTATTTTTAAAAGCTGTATTGGACATGCCATCTGATGAGAAATAGTAATTTGGTTAGACAAGTTCTGTAGTTATGTGTAGATGAGAGAGAGAAAGAGAGAGAGAGAGAGAGAGGGAGAGAGAAAGGGGAGGGAGTGTGTGTGTGTGTGTGTACACATGAATGTGTCAGCTGTCACCAGTGAAGTCCTAAAGCTAGGAGGAATTAGATGGCTCATATAACTGACTTTTAATATTTGGTGGATCAGATAGCTGACACCAGCTGATATTGAATAGAGCTTAACATGAACATATAAGTGTTCTGTTCTCTGTTCTACTGTCCATCCTGCTCTCTAAAAATTTCTGTTTTTGTCTAGCTCAGCTAGGTTATTTAAAGCTTGGTTGATTTGCAATCAACAGCTATGATTTGTTAGTTTTGTTGATGTCAGTCAATGAATTTGATGTGGAGTGTCATGAGTTATTTTCTTTCATATCATCATTCAGTTTGAAAATCTGGTTTTTGTATATGAAATTTTCCTAATCGATACCCCCTCACCCACAAAACCAGACTGGTTCAAACTAGGGCAAAAACCTGCCACACATTTATATGATACAACTGTCCTTATACATACACATCACATGACCATACCAGTGCAGTCTTTTCTCTTGCACACTACTCATATATCTGGTGCCTCTTATACCCAATTTTACCTCTTAAAACACTTACACTCTGTCATACTAGATACTGACATTGTACATCCAGTGGAGCATGTTGGCTTCATTTCTTTCAAGCCTACACATGTCCTATGCAGTTGCAGCCCATGTTTCACTGCCATATAACATAGTTGTTTGTACATAGGTGTCATACAATCTACCATTTACTCAGAAGGAGAGGCCCTTTACTACCAACAAATGTAGTAGACCTCTGAACTTTGCCCAGTCCATTCTTATTCTAACAACTGTTCTCAGAGCATTCTCCTCCACTGCTAACTTGGTTGCCTAGGTATTGGGAGCTATCTACTACTTATAAGGATCTGTTTTCCTCAGCATAGATTTGGTTGTACAAGAACATCAAATTTACAGAATGAACATTTTAAACCACTTTGTAGTTTGTATAATGTAAATGATGTGGCTAACTTAACTTATGGTGTGAGATGACCATTACCCCTTCAAAAATTACCTTATTGAAGCTTAGTGTTTAACCTAGGTTTTACATGACCTTTTTTTTTTATCTAGAAACTGCTATGGTAAACCTAAAATAGACAGCACAATATATAATTCAGTGCTTTCCTTGTCTCTCTCAATAAGAATTCACATCTTTAGATTAGATATCTAGGTTAGATGAGAATGAACAATAAGAAAATGAAATAGAATCAATTTTGTTCTCATACAAATCATTAGTGAAAGTGTTTTATGGCAGGTGGTTTTGTTTATGCATGAGCAAGTAGGAAAAAATAATATTCCATGAATTTTATCAAACAAATATCATTGCTAGTATCAATTTAATTATTTAATCACCTTAAATATCATCAGACTCATTACCAGATGACATGTGAACATATTTTCCAGGCTACACTATTTTACGGTCAAGAACCATGATACTTTGTTTAGTTTCTTTATGTACTTGACTAAGTTTACAATTCTAAATTAAATAAGTTCATTACTAATTGTAATGTCTCAGAAGAACTTCTCAAAGAAATTTGTATGTTAAAAAACACAAGGCTTTGCTCAGAATGTTGATGGCTCACAAGATACAGTGTTTATATTGTTCAGATTAGAGTATTGCTGTGAAAATGAGTATAAGAAGATATTTTAAAAGACTTTGACAGACATGTAAGCAATAGTAAAAAAAATTCAACCAGTAAGAATGGTTAAGATACTTCAAAATGATAATCTCATTTGTGTTTTGTTTCACTTGATGCTGCATATGTAAAAGATGACATTGCAAAAAATATTGAAAATGTGATCTTTCAGACTGATGGATATAAAAATATCTCTGGTTTAATTGTTAGAAACAGAAAACTTAGTTGTATTGTATGCAAGAATGGTCACCTTGGACTTGAATGAACACAAAAATCCATGTCTTGTGAATGGTACCATGTTAATGTTGTAGGTGTAGGACTAAATGGTGACAAGGTAAAAACAGTTAAAAAGCTTAGGAGTAAAGATTTTTAAACACAAAACCTGTGAAACCCATTTATAGAAACTAAGAAAAATTGATAAAGCAGCTAATGAAAAAGTAATTGAAAATGAAGTGTTTATATGTCACGGAAAAATGATGAAACAAAAACAGGGTGAATTTGTTTAACTGTATATAATATTGTGCAGAAATGTAGGC
This sequence comes from Octopus bimaculoides, assembly GCF_001194135.2. NCBI lineage: Eukaryota > Metazoa > Mollusca > Cephalopoda > Octopoda > Octopodidae > Octopus > Octopus bimaculoides. The sequence goes on from NC_068984.1 coordinate 53,392,842, forward strand.
CAAACACAGACATAATACTGGATTGTAATAAAGAAATATGCTTGGCTTAGGAAATGTTCTATACTCTCATAAATTATGTGTAAGTATTGTTCACCATGGAGGGAATTGTATGTAAAAGATAGGAGCGAAAAGGAATAATTTCCAAACAATCTAAAATGTCTGTTATGATTGATGAATCTACTATCATTAATGGTAGAATTGTTACAGTAGTCTGCTTGAGAGCAGATATCAGGGAATCTTATCACTTTGTATAATTTTATTTTGACTAAGGACATTAAAAGTTTAGTACAAATGTAAAATTTATATATGAAGAGTAAATGTAAGTGATGCTGTAAATGAAGTTACTGGATTGAACCATATTCAGATATTTTGTGATAAATTGAATTTCTAATCAGATAGGTCTCAAAACTAATCAAGGTGAGTTAATTGTATGTGCTGAGGCCTTTCACAGTCAACTGTTGAAATTAGTCTGTTTTCAGTGTGAAACGAGTTGCTTTTCACAGAAGTGTTTGAAAAAGTGACTGAGATGTTTTAACATCAAGAGCAGAGAGAGGAAAGCTTGAAGTGCTGTAAGAAAGTATTAGAATTACCAGCTTTCATAAGTTAAGTTTGTTCATAAACAGTTTGATAAGAGTTGTCTGAGCTATCATTTGACCTAGAATTATAAACTTAGTCAAGTACATAAAGAAATTAAACAAACGTCATGGTTCTTGAATAGTTAAACCTGAAAAATATCAATGTTCATATATCATTTAGTAATTAGTGAGATGATATTTACGGTGATAAATTTGAGGATGCTAAGATATTTATTACACAGCAACAATAATTTTTTAGGCCTTTGATCAATAATCTGAAATCTGATAATATAACCAGGCAAAATATTTAGATATTAAAAATATTCCAGAAGATTTACTTTTTACCTTTGAGAATGATGGCATACAAAAACTAGTAGAGCTGATTCGTATAAATGATAGGTTATGTATTAGAGTCTACAGAAAATGAGGAATCTATAAAGAAAATAGTTTCTGCACATTTTCAGCAATTACTAACAGCTGCAAATACAATCCCATTGTCAATAGCAGAATGTAAAAGGAACTTCAGTAGCATAAATTTACATATGTCCCTCACAACATGCAGGATATTAAATAGATTATCTTTCAACTCTTCTATTTATTAAGATGCTGAAGAAATGTCATGTAGAAGAAGAGAGAAGGTGACAGAAAGAAAATTAAGATTATATACCATTACAGAACATTCTATAATGTAAAGTAGAACATAGAACAACACTGCTTTTGTTCTTCAATAGAAAGAAGCTAACAATTTAACACAAAGTAAGTAAAAATTTTTAGAATTCAGCAGAATATAGTTATTTTTGAAGAGTGGGTGCTGGCTCAGTTTGTGTGTGTGTGTGTGTGTGTGTGTTTGTGTGTGTGTGTGTGTGTGTGTGTTTGTGTGCGTGTGTGTATGTACGCATGGAACTTAGTGCGGCCCCTGACCATGTCAGTTTCTGTCAAGCCATCCCACTCATGCCAGCATGGAAAACAGATGTTGAAAAATGATGATGGTGTG
>NC_068984.1:53394560-53415521 GCF_001194135.2 Octopus bimaculoides
TATAATAGGCACAGGCATGGTTGTGTGGTAAGAAGCTTGCTTCCCAACCACATGGTTCTGGATTCAGTCCAACTGCATGGCACCTTGGGCAGGTGTCTTCTACTTGCTGACCAAAGCCTTGAGAGTGACTTGGTAGATGGAAACTGAAAGAAGTCGGTTGTGTGTGTGTGTGTATATATATATATATATATATATATATATATAGATATGTGTGTGTTTGTGTCTTTCTTTGTGTCTGTGTTTATCCCCCATCACCACTTGACAACCAGTTTTGGTGTGTTTATATCTCTGTAACTTAGCAGTCTAGCAACATAGACTGATGGAACAAGTACCAGGATTTAAAAAAAAGTACTGGGATCGATTCATTCAAATAAATATTCTTCAAGTCTAATGACTGAAACAAGTAAAAGATAAAAAATATATATAAAGTACATATTACTATATATATAAAGTTCAAAACTGTACACTATTAATATTCTCAATAATTCATAAGAATTTAAATTTCAACAAAATATGTTGGTTATCTTTAAATCTATAATTACTTGAATGTGTAGGCAACGCTATTTGAAACAGATTTGCAAGCCCACCAAAATATCCGTTGGGCATCAACAACAGTTATCTCTCTTGACTGAACATTCTTGAACAATCTAGAACAGTCTAGGCAAAAGTAGTTAACCTCTTTTGGTAAGTTACGAGGTATAACTCCTAAATAGGGCAGCTACCTCGTGTAGAAGACGTTGTCAAAGGATACGAAGTGGTAGCAGGGGCAAAAATTAATCAGGAAAAATCAGTTAGCTTGCGACTCGGCACCTGGCATGGCAAATTGATGCATCCCGATAGCGTTGTTGGACGTTGGACGGAGGGCCCAGTTAAACTGCTTAGGGTCTGGTTTGCATCAGAGAAAAACTGGAGTGAGGTAACGAGTAAGGTGATGGCCAAAACCCAGACATGGTCTGGGAGGTCGTTATCCTTGCTAGGGAGGGCTGAGGTTACACAGGTGTTTAGAGTATCTGTGATAACCTACCACCTAACTGTCGTGCCTTGTCCCGGTTTGTGGTTGACTAAGCTGAAAAAAGGATCCTTTTTCACTTTTTGTGGAAGGGAAAACCACCACTTGTGGTGCACTCCATTTGCTGTCAGAAACTGTTAAAGGAGATGCCTTGGCTGATGATTCGCAAGTATGCTTTGAGGCCGAGACACTTCCGACACTACCTGGATGGTGAGCAGGTGTGGTCACCTCACGACAAAGAGCTTTTTCCACAATTGGAGTCCCTCAGGGACTTAAGCACATGGATCAGGTGGAGACCTAAGATGGGGGAATGGCAGAGAGAGTGCAGAGAAGCACTCAATCTGTTCTCCCGAGCGAGCAATACCAGCAGTGAGGTTACCACTGGGGATTTCTATAGAGGGTTAGTAGAGTTTAAGTCTGACAATGTCCTGGGTGAGACCCTGGGCTTTGACGACGAACAACTAACCAGCCTGTTTCAGAAGACATTCAGGCTGAGGTATCTGGATAATTTCCAGAAATCCTTGGCTTAGTTGTGCTATCGTTCAGCTTTACCAGTTTGAGAGAGGTTGTCTAGACATGGTTATAACCCCCCCCCCCTACACACATGTCCGAGGTGCGGGCATGTCAGTGAAACTGTCGCACACGCCTTCATACACTGTGGGGAGTTGAAGGGGTTGGTAACCTATGTCGAACAGCTGATGTCGGATGGAGAAAGAATACTCTCGACTGAGTCCATTGTCAAGATTGTACCACCTCCCTCCTTTAACAAGGAAAGGAAGGTAGCTTTTGCCTGCATAGTAGCTATAGTGAAAGAGACAGTATGGAGGACATGTGACAAAAGGGATTGAGACAGGCTACTTTATCTCTGGACAGGGGTTGGTAAGTTGGTTCAACTTCCACCTCATGACCAAGATCTGACTGGAGAGAAAGTGTCTGCCTCACAGCATATATGAGAAAAGATGGATAAATGTGGTAAGAAAGTTACGTATGTATAGGGCTGTGCTAGTGTAGCCGGTCAAAACAAGGAAGAAGGAGGAAAATGCTTTTTCTCAGCCCAAAAAACGAAAACGAATGGTTCAAACTGGTGGGTTGAAATAAATCCAGGGGAAATTCTATACAACTGAATATATGTTTTATTTTTAACTATATAATCTATTAATTCATAATTTTTAACTTATAATGATTTATATTATAGTTTTCATCCAACACCACGACCCCTCCCCCTGTAAGACTGTCCGTTGTTTGTCCCTGACGCCAACCTTTTATTTTATTTTATATCTATGTATGCCATTATTGGCAATAAAGAAATTACTCCTAAATGAGATGCAGGAGGTCGCTAGTAGCCCATCACCTGTTTAAGAGTGCACACCCGTTCAAACGATCCCTCTTTTCCTAACTTCTTCGAGACGCAACAAGGTCCACTGCGGAAGAGAGAGCCAGGTACATGAATTTGATATCTAATTCTTACCAGTAGCTCACTATGGTATTCTACATCTAGTGCTTGTGGAAAGTAAATCTCATAGCTTGAATTACTTCTATTTACTCAATGTTATCATGGAACATGGCAAGTCATTCAAAACGTTTTCTTCATCCCAGATAACTTTATTGAACACTGGATACCCACTGTATGCATTAGTTTGTCACGCATCGGACTAAGACCTTGAATGTAAAGCTATTCGCACAGAATGTATTGTTGTTTGCTGCACAAAGGTATTTTATGGCTATTGGTTTAATGACTCAGTCCACTTATTAAAGTGTTGACGTTTTTATTAGCGACATACCTTGTTAAAAATGGAAAGAATTATAAATTACTGATATGACAAACTCTCACATTGACATGAATGCATGAATCTCCAGTTGTCTGATCAAATGGACAATCTATTCACTCAATTAACATGGAAAGTGAATGTATCTTGATTGTAGATCTCAAGTGGAATTAGTGTGACACAGGTGGGTAGCAAGGCTGAACTTTTCCTAATCGATACCCCCTCACCCACAAAACCAGACTGGTTCAAACTAGGGCAAAAACCTGCCACACATTTATATGATACAACTGTCCTTATACATACACATCACATGACCATACCAGTGCAGTCTTTTCTCTTGCACACTACTCATATATCTGGTGCCTCTTATACCCATCCAATGGGCTTCCATACAGTTTCTGTTTTCTTAAATTCACCCACAAGAATTGGGTCAATCTGAGGCTATAATAAATGTATTTGCCCAAGATCTGTCCCAGTGGACTTCTTAACTACTCAGCCATGTCTACATCCACATTATTGATATAAACATATGTGTGTGTGTGTACATAATTAGCATACTCAATGACTCCCAATGATATCATCATCATCATCACCATCATCCTTTAATGTCCATTTTCCATGCTGGCATGGGTTTTGGACAGTCTGACCAGAGCTGGCAAGCTAGAGAGCTGCGTTATGTTCTAATCTGATTTAGCTTGGTTTCTACAACTGGATGCCCATCCTAACACCAACCACTTTAGAGTGTGTGCTGGGTGCTTTTAACATGGCACTGGAATGAGCACTTCTATGTAGCACTGGCACGAGTGCTTTTTATGTGGCACTGGCACAGGACACTTGCAGGCCAATCCTCTTCATCAGGAGGGGTGGCCTTAACACTTCTGCTGTGGATCATGGGTCTTCTTGCATAGGATGGGTCTTCATTAAAAAAAATTTAACCATGGTAGTTTACAGTGCTCCAGAACCGCTAAATGAAGAAATTTATTTTACTCGCCCTAGATGCATTGCAGAGCATAAATTCTAGATTCATCCTTACCTTATACCTAGTTCCCAATAGTTTCCATCAGTATTAGAACTGTAACTTTGAATGGAATTGAAAGATCATAAAAATTGACCACAAAGAATTGTTGATAACAGGCAATTCAAAACCTGAGTATTTTCAAAAATATTGATAGCAATTCAGTAGAAGTAAGAACAGGTGATAAGAATTTAATAGGTCATTAGTGTATCTGTTACATATTTTGCATTTCTGATTAGAATATAACATTAATGTTTTGCTTTGATTACAAATTATTAAGTTCTTGTAATTTTGGTCATAGAATATAACAAACCCCCCAAAAAATATTGCCCAACATAAAATTTATAATAGACAGATATAAACTGATGATGGCGATGATGATGATGATGATGATTCCATTAAACAGCAGTGGTCAAAAGTTTGGAACATTTAAAAAAAAATTAAATCTATTATGCCCATGTACAGTTTGCAAAATTACAGGAAGTCATGTGACCTGCATCAATCATAACTAAAATAAAAATTTTATAGACACCCACTATATTACTGTAAGTAGTAATAATATACTGCAAATTAAATATAACTTGGAGTATTTAATATAAAAATTCTAATTTTCAGACCTATGTTCCAAACTTTTGGCCATGACTGTATGTTTATTGTTCTTACAGTTCAATGTTGAATACTCACCCTCGCTTTCTTGATCTGCAGTAATTCTTTCTGTTTCTGCTTTGATTTCTTTTTGTAAACTGCAAAGAATGACAACAAAAAATCATAGGATGTAAGTTAAGCAGCCAAAATTAAAAAAAAAAAAAGAAAGGAATCAAAACTAGTCCAAAGAAACTTATAGTGGTCTGCATAGAATTTGGTAAATTTTGATAAGCTTGTACATTGTTGGGTGAGGGGTGAGAGTACTGATGTTTTGAACAAAGCCCTTCTTTGGAGTGAAAAGTGGGAGAGAAAGAGAGAGTGAGTGATGATGATAGGAGTTAATGATAGACTGCACTATTTGAGGGTGATGAAAGGAATCAGTCACTTGGCAGAGTCGACATGATCACCTGACTGGCTCCCGTGCCGATGGCATGTAAAAAGCACCAAATGATTGTGACCAATGCCAGTACCCGCTGACTGGCTCCTGTACCGGTGGCACGTAAAAAGCATCCACTACGCTCTCGGAGTGGTTGGCATTAGGAAAGGCATCCAGCTGTAGAAACATTGCTAGATCAGATTGGAGGCTGGTGCAGCTGCTGGCTCTCCAGACCTCAGTCAAACCATCCAACCCCATGCCAGCATGGAAAACAGACATTAAACGATGATGATGATGATGATGATATATATATATATATATATATATATATATATTTATGTATATATCTATGTGTGTGTGTGTGTGTGTGCATGTAACTGTACCCCCCATCACTTGACAACTGGTGCTGGTGTGTTTATGTCCCTGTAACTTAGCGGTCTGGCAAAAGAATTGATAGAATAAGTACCAGGCTTAAAAAATAAGTCCTGGGGGCAATTTATTCAACTGAAATCCTACAAGGTGGTGCTCCAGCATGGCCGCAGTCAAATAACTGAAACAAATAAAGGAATAAAAGAGAAGAATAACCCATACGAGCATAGAAAAAGGGACATAAAATGCATAAAACAAACGAATACACGTGTGCAAATCAGTGGCTGAGTGAAGGTGTGAAGAAATTGCAATAGTTAGGTTTGACTGAGTTACCTTCTTTTATGTTATATATGACTTGCTTTTATAATTCTTATGAGGTCAATAAAATAAGTCCCAGACAAAGTATTGGGGTTGGTGTAATCAATTAAAACTCTTGATTGAAAGCTGTGCTCATCCAGAGATGCAGTCTAATGACTGAAAACAGTAAAACAATAAGAACTAAAGCATCTTATCTGAATTAGATTGGTACAGAAAAAAATGTATGAAATTACATAAAAGTTCAATATCTGTTTGAAATTATTATTTTTGCATAAATACTAGCATTATAGTGGTTTGCCCTCACAGAACTTTAATTGTTCTGTTGATTGAACTTCAATGAAATAAACAGGTTTGTTTTTTTCTATGGAGAAGAGTTTATTGGGTCTAAGTGGCACTGTAAATATTATGAGGACTGTAGCATATCTATGAAAGTACGGTGAATTGCTTTGTCAGCAATAATCCTCACTATTGATAAGTACAGAATTATCGAAAGACTCTAGCAATAAAATTTTGACTCTTACTTATGCATCCATCCAAACCTTATGAATATCTTTTCCTGCGTTTATGCATATCCAACCTCTTTTTAAAATTTATCTGCAAACATTCAAGCTAGTAAGTGAAAATCAATGAGGTCATTTGACTTGCTATAAATAGCAGTCAAATTTCCCTCAGACAACAACACTGGTTTCAGAGAAAAAATGGGATGGTCATGGTTGGAATATCTTTGATCATAGGTCTGCCCAATGAGGGCTGACTTGAGCCTAAACAACAACATACAGTAATATAATTCTAACCTTTTAGCTTCAAGAAAGAGATCTAACATTTCACACTCCAGTTTCTCAACTTTGATTTCAGCTTCACTCAACTGTTCATTTTGATTGGTGTGTTGTGAAGACATCTCTTGCATTTCTCCTTGTAAAACTTGGCCCTCTTTCTCATAGATATCCAGCAAATATGATATATAGTTGTCATATTCTATCTGGTAGAAAGACAAACTTTTGTTAGTGTGTCTATAGACGATAAGATGTCTCTACATATATATAGATATCTAACCTCTACACTATTATATACAGAAAATATCTTTTATATATACACACAGAAGCTGTACATGTATTCTATCCATGAAACAGGTATTGATCCAATGAGGGAGCGTCTATGCTGTCATTCAACTTCTTAGAGGGACAACAGCCATATTTTTCTCAAATCAAACAGTATCATTTTATAAAAAAAAGGATACATTAGATAACATAGTCCTAGATATCTCTATAAAACACAAGATGGCCATGGTTGGAATGTCTTTATTCAATCAGGGCTAACCTGGTAACAATAACAACTTTGCCTTTAAGCACATATGAACAGACACACCATGTTACGCACTACATCGTTTGATGGCCAGTCATATCGATCACTGGTCCAAAACCGTTCCTGCACCACAGACCAGTTTTATGCAAGGCAATTTTTGCCACAGACCAGTGGATCATGTATATAACAAAACACAATAAAGTGCACAATATATGATTTAATTATTACTATATAATGTAAAAACACTCTGAAGACTTCAAATAATCAATAAAATAGAAATAAAATTAAAAAGGTCATTCCTTCTGTGCAGTGTGATGTAAAATGATCCATGACCTGGTGGTAGTTGGGAATTCATGACATAGATTACAAGTACAGTAACACAAGAATGTATTAACAAATTATTACTTGAAATATCTAATCATTATTGTTTTCCTTCTGTGTTCTAACTGAAAATAGTAATCTAGATATGGCTATGTGGTAAGAAGCTCGCTTCCCAACCACATTGTTCAGGGATAAGTCCCACTGTGTGGCACTTTGAGCTAGTGTCTTTCACTATAGCCTCAGCCTATAGTGAGTAGATTTGGTAGACGGAAACTGAAAGAAGCACATTGTATATATATATATATATATATGTATGTGTGTGTCTTTGTGTCTGTCCCCCATCACTGCTTGACAACTGGTGTTGGTGGGTTTACATTACCATAACTTAATGGTTCAGCAAGAGACTGTAAAATAAGTACTAGGCTTAAGAAAAAAACTAATTACTGGGATCGATTCATTTGACTAAAAAAAAAAAACAGTGAGCACTCTTTAGTTATGTAGAGTATAAGAGGAATGTTAGCCATTTTGATCTTTTGGTTTTGGAGGGTACAACCCCTTCTTCAAGCAAATAGAAAAAAAATGCCTTTGTTTCATTATTTTATAAATTTGCATATTAAAATCTATAAATTAATTAAAAAGTGGCTTACTTTGATAATGTGTAAAGCGGTACCAAACACTGGAGAATTTATGATTAAGTCATTGAAAATATTGTTGAAGCACTGCAGTCTCTTTAGAATGTCAGATGTGGTTCCGGTTTCTGGGCAATTTTGAAGACTCTGGAGAATTAAACCAACAAACTTGTATTTCTAATGATGAACTGAGAAGTTAGTAAATTAATAAACAAAATGTGTGTGAATAATGTTGATTTCTTCCATAGATACAAGGTAAATTTTTGCAAAGCTGAAGAAATACAGGTACAATACCAACTTTCAGGACACTGATGATGCGGAACCTCTGACAATCTGCATTAATTTATACTAACATACAGGTACTTGTATTTCATGTAATTATTTAAGTAAAATCATTATTTGTTTCATTTAGAGTGTTCTGACTAAGATGATGTCACTTGGGTTTGAAAAATCAGTAACTGAGGAAGGGCTTTGAACCAAAGGTTCGAGAAAATCAATGTTGAACTTGTACAGTTATGATATTTAGTCTAGACAATTCTTTCATTTGTACTTATTTTACTGACTTTCTCTACCAATGAATGAAGTGCTAAGTTAACAATGTCACAATTTTGATTAAATACTGAAAAAGATTTAGCTTAATATTCTATCATTTCTGCCCACTCAAGAACCTCTATGTGGTCTTTTGACCTGTGAGGAGCAATAATCAAATCTCACTCATATCTATCATTAATACAAGGAAAAATGTATGTATATGTCTGTCTGTCTGTCTATCTATCTATTTCTTCTATAAATTTCTTCACAAATTCATGCATTTTCCTAGCTCTGTTTTTATCTGCAATTTCTAATGAGACTAATCTATAAACATCATCCCAATTTCTTATTTTATCATAATTTTGAAGTAAAAATTAACATATGGCAATGAAGTAAGCCATGTTTCTGAAAGTCTATTGCATAGATATATGTAACAGAGATTCCAAATACATGTTGCTCCTTTAAATCATTCAGTAACACAGTAAGAAGGGCTTTGTACAATCTAGCTATTAAGTCAGGTGGCTTTTCTATGGTTTCATTTCATTTTAGATTGTTTGAAATTTTAGGGCATATTGGGTTACAGGTGTACATTAAAAAGAAGTCAGGCTTGCTATACTTTGCTACTATTGCCATAGCTTCTTGAAAGTAATGAGACATGTTACATGACAGCCAATGAATGAATAAGGAAGTAGACTAGTAAACCTAGTTCAAAGTTCTGACTTTCTTTAACTACAAGGTGATCTATCAGTCCACTGTACTGTGCAACTTATAGGTGAGACTGTTTGTTTCTTAGAACATATAAACAGTACTCTTCAACCAAGACATACACATCAACTAAATCATGATCATCATCACTTAATGTCTGCTCTCCATGCTGGCATGGAAAGTGCACAATAATAATTTGGGATATTTTTTTCAGAAATTATTAGCTTCCTCATTATTAACATAAGAATGAAGCTTGAGTTCATTGGGATAAGGCTGCTGAAGGGAAGTCACATTTTACCTTTAAAGGCTTATTTTTTAATCTTAAAGCATCACAATGAAGACAGAATTTATTTATTTCTCTGACATTGTAGGGTTCAACATTAAATTGTTTTTTCTGAAGTTTAGGAACACCAAATCATTTCTAACATTGTTTCTCTAAGCATTTCTCAAATTAAGCAACTGATTTTTTTCTTCTGTTTTCTCATTGCATTTGATAGTTTTCTTGAAATTCTTCTTATAATTGTGTCTTCTGTTCTTCATTCACATTACTTCATCAAACTTCTGTCTCTTGATGTTATCACAGATGATCAACTTGCTGTTCACCATTTTTGTACTCATTTTCATATACTCTGACATTCTCGTTGGTGCTAAACATATCTTGTGCATTCATGTTAAGTTATGTTGCCTCTTCTTTGTCTCAAATTAACTCTTATTTCCTATCTTTTTTCCTTTCATTCTTCTCTTATCTTTCTCCTGTTGTTTCAATTTCATTCCATTGTGAAAATTGTTATAATGTTAAGTGAAAATAAAACTGAAAGTGCAAAAATTGTAGAAGAGATAAAAGATAGTGTAAAGTGAGAATAAAATTTGCAGGGTAAAAACTTTGCCTTTTCTGATGATGGACTTGAACAATAATTGAGAGATAACTGTATTAAAAAAAAAAAAAAAAACTTTCAGTCCTTTGTTACTACTTATTTTTGAGGTGGTAAACTACTATACAAAAACCTTCAGTCAATAACACAATTAATTCTGCTGTTTGGAAGGTGACTATAAACTTCTCTGTGAAAAAAAAAAAAAAAAAAAAAAATCATGAAACCATTCCCTGCAGTGAATAAAAACAACTCACTGAAACTTAAACTATCTAATTGATATATTGTTATGCTGATATCGTGGGTAAAATTATTATTAGTAAAACTCCCTTTGATATTTACCACATGCCAAAAATATAACTAACCTATAGCAATATTGAGGGAAGGGGGAAAGTCAGTTACAACAAACCTCAGCACTTGACTAGCATTTTATTTTACTGACTTTAAAAGGATGAAAGACAGAAGTTGACCTTAGTGGGATTTGAACTCATAATGTTAAGAGCCTTAAGAAATGTCACTAAGTATTTTGTCCAATGCTCTAACAATTCTCTAAAATTGCCACTTTTTTTTTGTGATACAATTTTTAAAAAATTAATTTTTCCTTATCATTTTATTCAGAAAGAAAAGAAATCCATTTTCTGATTAATCATTTAATAACTTGCTCATTAGTTTATGATTGATAATGAGTTTATCATGTTCAGTGGGTGTGTAGTGCTCAGCAAGCACACCCACAATGTATACTCCATCAACAAAGATACTAAAAGATGGTGGCAGAAGTCAACAGTGACAGTCACTCTTTTAATGCAGTTCAGTTTATCTGATATTTGGCTTAATGGGGTCCAGTTTAATGAAGGTTCTCTGTAATTAACTATGTGAATGAAATTGCGATTTTTTTTTAATATCAAAGAAACCAAGACAGTCAGATTATGTCAATAAACTTACAGAGGATGTGTAGCATTTTCTATATTTGAGATAAATATATTACATTTAGAAACAGATATACATTCCATCAGAGAAGCAGTTACTAACTTAGAGAGGAAGACAAGACTCTTTTATAACTGGGGTAGATGTATTACATTTACTATAAATCTGTCATTCAAGAATAACAGATGATTATCAAGTGTTTAAGTAAGGGATGCTTAATGTATTGTATAGTACAATCTATAGATTCAGTAGGTTTTTCTCTATGCCTTTGCTTCATCAAATGGCAGCAGCAGCAAGAAAATGGATAAAGCTAGAGTTGAACTTGAGGTTATAGGAGCTTATTAATCTGGTACCTTAACCATGTAGTCAGTTTGCCCTATATTAAGCATTACTGAAATTTTTTTCAGTGGTAAACTTAAATAATACTTTAGTATATTACTTATATTGCACAGTTTCAAATATTTACATTACAAATAAGCAAAGAATAGTGAAAGAATTTGTTTCATGGAAAAGAAATTTCTTGTTACCTCTTTCAACTTCTTCAGCAGAGCGTCAACCATCCCCTTACTACTATAGGCTGTTTTCCCCACTTTTTTAGAATGCCTCAGAAAATTCCGAGATGCATTCATTGAGTTATATTGGTCTTTTTTGGTGACATCTAACATACAGCTGGAGATAAAACCGAACTTTGTCAAAGGAGGCATGAAAATTGGGGGACAGGTAAAACGAACATCTTTGAAGCCATCATTCTTGGTATTTTTCAGTGAAGTCGATGCCTTATTAAATTCCTGTGTTTGACTTTGTTTAGTGTCATGGCTAGTAAGTAATTGATCGGAATATTTTTGTTCAATTAAAGGCAAGAATGGTAACTGTTTCTGTTTATTTGTTAAGATGTTGATTTTATTAACTTGATTGTATTGTGAATCTGTTTTCTCATCAGTTGTATAGTTTTGTTTCTTATATTGAGAAGAACTCCATGGTTGGTGCTCAGGTTTCCTTTGGACTTTGAATTGACTCAAATGAGAATTAGAGAAATAAACAGACTGTTTTTTACTAGCATCCTGAATAGAATCAAGAATTTCAGTTAACCGGTGACCTGCCATTTAGATTTAGGATTTGATGGATAATTTGCTTTTAATAGTCCAAATGATTAATAACATTCCCTGAAATTAAAAGAAAAAAAAATCCATTGTATTTAGTTAAACATAGTTCATTTCACAAACACATACATGTATATGTGCATAAAAAGTTTCCTTATTGACTGATACAAGAGGAGAAATATTCAATTGTAAATCTGAAATATCTGTAACACTTGCTCCAATAATTCAAACACATAAGTTTAAATTTATAACACTGCACTTCAATAGCATGATAACTAACTAAATATATCAAAATATGTTTAGCCTGGCTATTTTAGGATTTGGGGAAAAATCTAAATTTAGAGAAGAAATAAAGCAAACCAAAATAATGGTTTTAAACATTACTGTGGTCAAATATAGAACTGTTCATGTTCACTACATTAAATAACCTAATATGACATAGCCATTCATTATTAGTGAATGCAGAGAGGCAATTTCATTTACGCAACTGTTAAATTATTTTACCAAATTCATTTCTCAACAAATCTTAAAATATCACTATTTAAAATATTTATACACTTAAAATATTATATTAAATCAATTAATATTAACATTAAATATTATTAAAATTTATATTACAAACATTAGTTTAAAAGTTATATTTACAAATACACCATTGAAAAGCAAGAGATCTGTCTAAACATTTGAGTTTTGGCAAACTTGGAAAGAAATAGACTATCTTTCATTACAGGAACTTTAAAACTGTAATTTCAAACTTGGAAATACTAAAAAAATAAAAATAAAGCAAAAAAGATTTGAAAACTAAGAAACATGTTATTTGTCCCTTGATCAGTTCTGCTTAAACATTATGAAAAGCTATCCAATCAAGATCATACTTTTATTTTATTTTACAGTAATGAATCAAGTGTATGTGTGTGTGTGGTACAAAATGAGTAACTGGGTCAAAATGAGTAATTTCCGATTTCTCCTTATTTCCTCCCTACCTGTTTGAAACCATTACATTGCAAGTATTGCATCATCATTTTGTACTGTTGTATCATCTTTGGGACTAAAAATTGGTTAGCATAGTTGTTGAAGTTGAAGGAGTTTGAAACATAGGTGACAAGTACATTTTTTCTAGAAACTTTTCCTCAAATTTGTCCTGATTGTAATTGATGTTGCTAATAAAATAATTGGATAATTTTTGGTGTTTAACAATCCAAATTCTTTTCTCTGTTGGAGTCCAAGTCAAATTTTTCCCCAAACTAATGTCTAATTTGGTAACTTTCAATTTTCTAAAAAGTGGAGCAATATGAGTAATGACTTATTTCAATAATTTCTTCTTTTTAACTGTATTGTGTGTAAATATACCAGAAAGAGAGCCACTACAGCAGATCATGAAGAAGATATAAAGAATATTTTACATTGAGTTTTTTTTTTATTTAGTCGAGTTTCATTAATTTCATATTGTGAGTCATTACCATGATCCTTTTTTGTTTTTAAAATTAAAATTAATTAAAATTTTTGTTGCATTTCTAATTTTTCTGATGTCTGAAGATGGATATTAATGTGTATGAATCTTTTTTCAAATACAATTCTGGAGAACTGAAGAAGCAAATTTACTTCATCTTACCCTATTCATTTTGCTCCATCTTAAATTTGTATTTTAAATCCTCAAAGAGAATGGAGATAATTTTCTCAGATAGTGTTCTGAATATGTTATAATGTTTTTAATACATTTAAAGAATATCATTTGCTTAGCTGATATAGTTTTTGTAAGGTAGTGAACATTTATAAAAAATATATACTTTTTCTCAAAGCCAAAAATGCAGTAAATGTTACTCATTGTGTCCCACCTCCCTACTAAATTATCAAATATGCCTTTTTGACAGAATGTAATTTGAGTTTGTCTGATATTTCTAGTAAACGTATGTATAGTTGGCTGCACAAAACATGTTTATCTTAGATTATTCTTCCCATCTACACAATAGGGCTTTCCTATAAGTAGGTTATCTCCCTTGGCTTGGCGGCGCTCCATGTAGACAATTAAACTTCCGCAGACTATCCACGCTATTGTTATTGTTTTACGTCTTATCATGAATATAAAGCAGCTCGATAATTCAGCTATCAAAGTACTTACTGTGCCTGAGTTAAAGAAATATTTAAGATTATATGGACAGTATGTTACTGGAAGAAAGGCGGACTTGACTATATGTAATTTTAACTCTGAATCATTACGTTAAAAAAAAGTTTGAGTTGTCACCCTTGCCTTCAGTTGATTTATGTATTGGTTCGACAAATATCAACGTCGCTTCAATATAAGTTGTCTTGATTAATAAAACAGTTATAATATTCACCGCATTATATTTGACATTTCTTTTCTCACTGAAAGCAAACTAATCGTCCCTGAGACATGTTGAACTCTGCTCAAACTTGGGTTCTTTTACATCAAACACATGCGATATGAAAATGCCTTTGGCTACGACACTGGTTTGTCATATAGACAGCTTTTTCTACAAGATTAACTGAATTTAGCATTGAGGCCAATGAAATATTCATCAAATATCAGTACTGCTGTTGGATAATGTGAGTCAGCAAAACAGTCTCTTCGTAGCCGCTCCACCTGCTAGAAATAAAAGACAAACCTCCCACAAATCACAACCCAACTGTCTATAAAAGGATATATTGTAATTCTATGTTCCTGGGTTTCATGGTTGGAGAGCTTTTGATCTTAGGGTTGCTTGACCAGAGTTTATTTGGGGACTAAATAACAACAGTAAATTATACGAGCCAATAAAGAAGCCTTTAGGTGGTCATTCGCCATGTCAGAAATAAAAACCAAATTCTCTGTCAAATCATACTTTACCATTTTATAATGAAAGGAACACATTGGATAATGCAGGTTTAGATGTCACGACTGAGAAGCTCTTTATCATGAATTTACTAGATCAGAGTTGACCTGAAATTGCTCAACAACAGCGAATTAGACCAGTAAATGTGGATGACTGAAACGCAATACATACACCATAACACTCCTAATATGTGAACAATTTGACTCTCAGTTGATTGTTCTGTCTCTTTTCAACTCAGTTATTTATATATAACTTTTCAGTGAGAAAATTAGTTGTTAGTCAACATGAGGTGGATTAAAATCATGTCAGCATTTTAAGATAACAACTACTAGTTTTAGTTTAAAGTTTAGATGTTGGTTATATGAAGAGAAATTAACTGGGAAATTATCTACTTAAGAAAATAACTAAACTCTTATGATGTAAATTAACAGTGAAAGATGAACTGTGAATATGAAGTCAAATGATCTGTCACAGTAGGTCAGAAATTAGTTAAGTACAGAAGGATGAGCCAGGTCAACTTGAGAGATATGTTTGAAGCAAAAGAATTGAGAAAGTTACTTAAAATATCAATGTATTTACATAAGAGAAATGGTCACACTGGTAAAGTGTCTTTTCGATGAAAACTTATTTGAATTTTTGGAAAGTAACAACGAAAGGATTTGTAAACAATACTTGGGATAATATTAGTAGATAATTCAGTTAAAACAGGAGTTCAAGCATCAACGTCATCCATAAGAAATGTTGTACTGCAGATCTGTTCATTTATGTCAGCACTGAAAATCAAGGCGATAAAATGATGAAGACGACCAGTGTGTGTGTGTGTGGGGGGGGAGGTGACTGTCCTCCAGTTCCACCTAATTTTTAGCATATCATTATAGTTAATGGTGGGTCCTGAGGCCCTCAACGCATTTTGGTACTGGCGTACTACACGAAGCATAAAACATCAATCGTCAGCTTTTGTAAAATAGAGGGCCCCACTGACAATTCTCTAATTGGGCCCTGTACTTCCTAGCCCGAGTATGTGCGCGGAGCCCTGTTTTGGTGCGGAGGACAATTTAAACAAATCTGCCTAAATGGCTTAAATCCGGCCCTGAACATGACAGGTCTTAAGATATGAATAGACTAAATGAAGGAGAAAGTTTAATAAACAATGGAATTAATATTTTTGTTGAGCACCCAAATATTTGTCTTGAAAACTCAATGAAAACTATACATTAAACTTGACTGCGTTGTTTAACAAGCAGAAACACCTCGTCATAATATTGTGCGAAAATTATACTTAGTGAGTGACTGAGTGGTGGTGTGCTTAGAAATTAGCAGAAATTCATTCAGTTCAGTCGATGTTAGAAGTTATTCCCATTAACTTTAGTTAAATGGTAACTTGTAGGCGTTGCTTTAATAGTTTCTCTTTCAAGTAAATCTTTTCTCAACATAATGTTCCATACGCTAAAAACTATATATTGCAATAGACCAAAGAAAATTCTAATCTTGTTTTTCTAATGAGAATTGTTGCTTTCCTTATATATTTAAACATGCTCACAGAAGAGACTTAACTTAAAAAGTTTGATGTTAAAAAGTGTCCTTTCAGAACATCCG
Organism: Octopus bimaculoides; assembly: GCF_001194135.2. Taxonomy (NCBI): domain Eukaryota; kingdom Metazoa; phylum Mollusca; class Cephalopoda; order Octopoda; family Octopodidae; genus Octopus; species Octopus bimaculoides. The sequence continues at coordinate 53,410,867 of NC_068984.1, forward strand.
TGCATACATACGTTTAAAGTTTAGTTACCGTCCTCGCTTTCTTTCTCTTGTAACAAAGTGATATAGTGTTCTAATAGAACAAATGTTAAAGATGTGTATATAAAAAAGAGGAAATAGAAGCGTCACTACGTTAAGGAACTAAAAAGACGTATTTCACATTTCAAAGAAAATAATTAACAGTAAAGTGGCTGTCAGTTTGTTTCCAAGGAAACCGAGATTCAAGGGACGTAACTGCTTACTCATTAGCTATTCCATTAATGGAATATTTTCTTAGACCTAAATGAATAAAGTGATATATCTTTCAATTAAGCGATCCATAACATTCATATACCCACTTCACCTGACAAATTTAGCTTATTAAATTAATATGGTGTTACAAATGCAGAATAAAATATAAAAGCTTTACATTTAAGTTGTACACATACACAGTGATACCCAACCCAGAACCACATGGTTATGAAACAACTGGTTATGAAACAAACTTTTTGTTAATTATACAGCCATGCCAGCACCAAAATTTTAAATAGCTTTATTAATATTATTATTACTTATTTTTTTTTTTAGAGCTGTAGCTACTATCTTTAATCCAGTGGGAGTCAGTGAAACTGTGTGTTCAAGTCTAGCTATATGTTTTCTCTGAAGATAGAATACAGTATATTAAGATTTGTTAAAATTTTACCTGGGTAGACATACAATAGCAGAATAGTATTACAGCTATATCATGTCTTCCATTTTGTTCCATAGTTAAGATAGTTTCCTTCTTGACTTAGAGTGAAAAATAATAGATAACAATTTTCAAGATAGAAAAGGTGACAAATGTATAACAAGCTTTCAAAGATGTTGTCTCTTAAGACTGCACATTCAAATTATTATGTGGACTATTATACCATCAAAAGAATCATATGTTTAAACAAAAGAAAAAAAAGCCTCAAAAAACAAAAGAACATCATTTTTTATAAACTTCCAGCCGTTGTGGTTTTCAAAATAATCATGAACTTTTATGGGTACTGCTAGCATCTATAACTACTCAGTCTATGCCATTTGTTCTTTAAAAGATGGTAGGATGTAATTTGAGGGAGATGTTGCTGCTATGTCTAGAAGGTAGAGTGATTTCATAGAGGTTATTTCATTGGCTCATTTGTATTTGTAGGTAGTGGTAGCTGCCTATAGCAGTGAGCAAGGTGAACTCAGTCAAAGCAGGATAGTTGCAGCTCCTCTGCATTTATCATTGGGAGTTGTTATTGGGGGTTTATCTGAAGTTATTTTAACCACTGAATACTTCTGTTATATGGAAGTCTTTCTTGTTGAAAACTATTAAGGTCTAAGTTGCATTTATATCTTAACTCAACATACTGTTGTCTCTGTTTTATCTATTTTCATCTTCTGTCTAGAACAAAAATTCAAAGAAATATACAACAGATCTTAAAAGTTTACTGAAACTTCTAACATCCACCTGAAATAATAATAAAAAAAAAACATAATATCAGTACTGAAATACATACACAATACTACTCTACCCACCACCCATCATTTGAGGGGCCTAGTCTCACTACTGCTTGTACCACACACACACAAAAAAAGAAAAATCACCCAATACACATTGTAAAGTGATTGGTATTAGGAAGGGGGTCAATTTGTGGAAACCATGCCAATGCAGACACTGGAGTTTGGCACAGTCCTGTGAGTTGCCAGCTCCTTTGAACTGGCAAACCCATGCCAGCATGGAAAACTGCTGTTAATTAGCAATTATAATGTTGTTCATGATAATTTAATGAAATTTATTCCACTTCTCAGCAAGGCAAATGAACTGAATCAAAATAGTGAAATGTAATACTGATGCAGTAATGACCATATTTTCTTCAGTACATTTCATAATCAGTAGAGTTTGTAGTGAAACTACCTCTATCACCATTATATACAAACAAGTGTGAGCGTAGTAGAAAACATCTCATTCCCTGTCATCACCTGACTGACTATTATTTCGGCGGCATTTGCCTCATACCGTTTCCCGCCAGGACGCAAACTGACCAACCACAGCCACTAATAAGGTCATGTGAGAGAGAGTATTTTTCTGATGCCTTCTGGAGCCCCTATTTTACTATAAATAGACTAAATTATCCCCGCCAATTCATCGCGGCTCAGATCTTAGATCTGGTCGTTTGACCACACACACGTAACACAGCACCAACCAACCAGCCAGTTTCCAGCGACGACATCAACAACCACTTCAACTACAAACTACAAGCATCGCCCCCGACGTCGCCAGCAGCAACACGGCTCTACGACTACCAGCATCGTCCCCAACAGCGTCAACATGACTTCTACACGTACACAAGCTACCAACAGCTAACCGCAGCACTTCTCAGCCCTGTTTGTGTGAATCGCCTCACCACAGAATTAACAGCCATAACTCAGCCTGCGAAGAACCCATCTGTATTCAAGAATCCGGCGCGGCATAGAAGCCCCAGCATCACGACGATTGACAGCTCTGCCTTAACGCTTTAACCTCTTACATACAAATTATCAATACTACGGTGTACCCTAACTAAGAACTGGTATATTTCCTTATCCGTGTTACTGACTCTTATCAATACTTGTATCACTCGCATTCACATACATGTATTACTTGCACACACTCTTGTTTACATGACGGCCTGTCTTTAATGTGTTTTATTATGTCGCATTCACACACACACACAGACATACAATTTAATGCTACAATAAATCTTACTGTTATACATCTCTATCGGTTGCGTTCCTATCTTGTATCCTACTGGCACATTTCTTAGTTCTCTATGTTATAGAATTATAACATATTTATCATTTTATATTTTGTGGCGACTGTGTGATGCGTTAAAAAAGGAGCCTGTTTTCCTTTCGTCACCATTTCTCCTTTGGTTCGCACGGTCGTTCTTACAAGTTCATCAGTGGGTCATTAACTTTACTGTCAGATTTTAATTACTTGCCCTTAACTACAATCACATGGCCTACTTGGATGTCCTTATTGTTGCAGACATTTGGGCCAAGTCTCTGGTTGAGGATGACTCCCTTCCATTAAGTCATGAAGTTCTTGGAAAAGGATCATGATGCAAACTTTTCTTCTTTAAAACAATAATGACAAATTGTTATCGTGAAGAAAAGTACGAGTCAAACTTGATGATTTGAATTGTTTGTTGTAAGACATTCATCTTTAAAGAGAGAAGATCTATCATGTTAATCTAAAAGTAAATACTCATACAATCTCAAGACTTATTTTGGATTGCAGATAATAAGTCTGGTGCATATTACATTGCTCCATAATTATTAAATTGCTGAATCTTTGACACAACACAGGATTCAGACTTATGTAAACACACATATACATATAATACTATATATATATATATATATATATATATATATATATATATATATATATATATATACCATCATCTTGTTACACACACACACACACACATACACATGTATATATATGTTATCACTTATTAATATACTTTATCACTTTCTTTGATTTGCAATGGTAGAAAGATTAACTCTGTACTGAGTACTTAACTGAATGCAATCTTCCTTGTTTTTAATAAAGAGTAGGCCTGAAATAAATGAAGCTAGTATGCCCTGCTAGATGTGCAATGTCAGTGTGCATGTATGACAGTGTGTATGTATGACAGTAAGCATCTTGAGAAAAAAATTAGGTATGAGGCATCAGATGTAGTGTGCAAGAGAGAAAACTGTGCTGGTATGGTCATGTGATGTATATGGATGAGGGAAACTGTGTAAAGAAGTGCCAATCTCTAACTGTGGAGGTATCCTGCAGAAAGGCAGACCCAGAAAGACTTGGGATGAGGTAGTGAGATATGGTCTTCAGATGTTGAGTCTCATGGAGGCGATGACAAGTAACTGAGACTTTTGGCAATTTTCTGTACTTGAGAAGATACATCAAACTAAGTGAAATCATAGTTGTGGCCAGTGCTGGTGATGCGTAAAAGGCACCCATATCAGTGACATATAAAAAGCACCCGTGTTGGTGACAGATAAAAGACACCCAGTACACTGATTATATATATATATATATATATATATATATATATATATATATATATATATATGTATATATATATTGTATACATATTTAAGAATGTTTTCATGCTCACTTTTCATGCTTGCATGAATCAGATGGAATTTGTTGAGGCAGTTTTTTCTACAGCCGGATGCCATTCCTGTCACTTACCCTCACCTATTTCAAAGCAAGATAATATTTTTCCTTGACCAGACATGTTTTTCAAAGAAGGATGAAAACAAACAACATACTTGCTTGTTTACAACTTTCATGTGACGTCAAGACAAGATATGCAGACATTTATACACATGTGTATCAAGCTTCTCTCAGTTTCTGTCTCCCAAATCCAACAACATCCACTTACAAGGCTTTGGCTGGCCCAGGGCTGTAACACAAGTCACTTGCCCAAGGCACCATGCTGTGGGACAGAACCTGAGACCACATGGTTCAAAAGCAAGCTTCCCAACCAGAGCCAAACCTTTGTCTGTCTGTCTGTGCATGCTTGTATGTATGTATGTATGTATGTATGTATGTATGTATGTATGTATGTATGTATGTATGTATGTATGTATGTATGTATGTATGTATGTGTGTGTGT